>NC_052666.1:13526996-13749496 GCF_016802725.1 Solenopsis invicta
ATATCTTACCTGTTTCACCTTAAAATGTGTTAAACAAGCGTGGATTTGCATCAGAAACGAAACTATTGTGTTCCCTGCGCGATTTGCAAATGAATCGTTATCTATGTGATATCTCACTTTTTTTACGTTAAAACACGTCAAACAATCGTTGATCTGCATCAGGAACGTAACTATTGAAATTCCGAGCGCGAATTGCAAATGAATCGTTATCTATGCGATATCTCACGTGTTTTACGTTAAAAAGCGTCAAACAAGCGTTGATCTGCAACATAAACGAAACTATTGAAGTTGCCTGCGCGAATTGCAAATGAATCGTTTTCTCTGTGATATCTCAAGTGTTTTACGTTAATAAGCGTCGAACAAGCATAGATCTGCATCAGAAACATAACTATTGAAGTTCTCAGCGCGAATTGCAAACGAATCGCTATATATGCGAAATCTAACGTGTTTTACGTTAAAATGCTTCAAACAAGCGTTGATCTGCATCAGAAACGAAACTATTGAAGTTCCCCCTGCGCGAATTGCAAATGAATCGTTATCTATGCGATATCTCACGTGTTTTACGTTAATAAGCGTTTATCTGCATTAGAAACATAACTATTGATGTTCCCACCGTGAATTGCAAACGAATCGCTATCTATGCGATATCTCACGTGTTTTACGTTAAAATGCTTCAAACAAGCGTTGATCTGCATGAGAAACGTAACTATTGAATTACCCAGCGCGAATTGCAAATGAATCATTATCTAGGTAATATCTCACGTGTTTTACGTTAATAAGCGTCGAACAAGCACAGATCTGCATCAGAAACATAACTATTGAAGTTCCCACCGCGAATTGCATTGAATCGCTATCTATGCGAAATTTCACGTGTTTTACGTTAAAATGCTTCAAACAAGCGTTGATTTGCATCAGAAACGTAACTATTGAATTTCCCAGCGCGAATTGCAAATGAATCCTTATCTATGCGATATCTCACTTGTTTTACGTTAATAAGCGTCGAACAAGCATAGATCTGCATCAGAAACATAACTATTGATGTTCCCAGCGCGAATTGCAAACAAATCGCTATCTATGTGATATCTCACGTGTTTTACCTTAAAATGTTTCAAACAAGCATTGATCTGCGTCAGAAACGTAACTATTGAATTTCCCAGCCCGAATTGCAAATGAATCGTTATCTATGCGATATCTCACTTGTTTTACGTTAATAAGCGTCGAACAAGCATAGATCTGCATCAGAAACATAACTATTGATGTTCCCAGCGCGAATTGCAAACGAATCGCTATCTATGCGATATCTCACGTGTTTTACCTTAAAATGCTGCAAACAAGCGTGGATCTTCTTCAGAAACGAAAATATTTACGTTTACATTGGGAATTGCAAATGAATCGTTATCTATGCGATATCTCACGTGTTTTACGTTAAAAAGCGTCAAACAAGCGTTGATCTGCAACATAAACGAAACTATTGAAGTTGCCTGCGCGAATTGCAAATGAATCGTTATCTATGCGATATCACACGTGTTTTACGTTAAAATGCTTCTAACAAGCGTTGATCTGAATGAGAAACGTAACTATTGAATTACCCAGCGTGAATTGCAAATGAATCGTTATCTATGTGATATCTCTCGTGTTTTACGTTAATAAGCGTCGAACAAGCATAGATCTGCATGAGAAACGTAACTATTGAAGTTCCCAGCGCGAATTGCATTGAATCTCTATCTATGCGAAATCTCACGTGTGTTACGTTAAAATGCTTCAAACAAGCGTTGATCTGCATCAGAAACGTAACTATTGAATTTCCCAGCGCGAATTGCAAATGAATCGTTATCTATGCGATATCTCACTTGTTTTACGTTAATAAGCGTCAAACAAGCATAGATCTGCATCAGAAACATAACTATTGATGTTCCCAGCGAGAATTGCAAACGAATCGCTATCTATTCCATATCTCATATGTTTTACGTTAAAATGATTCAAACAAGTGTGGATCTTTATCAGAATCGAAAATATTGACATTTACAGCGAGAATTGCAAATGAATCGTTATCTATGCGATATCTCACTTGTTTTACGTTAAAATTCTTCAAACAAGCGTTGATCTGCATGAGAAACGTAACTATTAGATTTCAAAGCGCGAAATGCAAATTAATCGTTTTCTCTGTGATATCTCAAGTGTTTTACGTTAATAAGCGTCGAACAAGCATAGATCTGCATCAGAAACATAACTATTGAAGTTCTCAGCGCGAATTGCAAACGAATCGCTATATATGCGAAATCTAACGTGTTTTACGTTAAAATGCTTCAAACAAGCGTTGATCTGCATCAGAAACGAAACTATTGAAGTTCCCCCTGCGCGAATTGCAAATGAATCGTTATCTATGCGATATCTCACGTGTTTTACGTTAATAAGCGTTTATCTGCATTAGAAACATAACTATTGATGTTCCCACCGTGAATTGCAAACGAATCGCTATCTATGCGATATCTCACGTGTTTTACGTTAAAATGCTTCAAACAAGCGTTGATCTGCATGAGAAACGTAACTATTGAATTACCCAGCGCGAATTGCAAATGAATCATTATCTAGGTAATATCTCACGTGTTTTACGTTAATAAGCGTCGAACAAGCACAGATCTGCATCAGAAACATAACTATTGAAGTTCCCACCGCGAATTGCATTGAATCGCTATCTATGCGAAATTTCACGTGTTTTACGTTAAAATGCTTCAAACAAGCGTTGATTTGCATCAGAAACGTAACTATTGAATTTCCCAGCGCGAATTGCAAATGAATCCTTATCTATGCGATATCTCACTTGTTTTACGTTAATAAGCGTCGAACAAGCATAGATCTGCATCAGAAACATAACTATTGATGTTCCCAGCGCGAATTGCAAACAAATCGCTATCTATGTGATATCTCACGTGTTTTACCTTAAAATGTTTCAAACAAGCATTGATCTGCGTCAGAAACGTAACTATTGAATTTCCCAGCCCGAATTGCAAATGAATCGTTATCTATGCGATATCTCACTTGTTTTACGTTAATAAGCGTCGAACAAGCATAGATCTGCATCAGAAACATAACTATTGATGTTCCCAGCGCGAATTGCAAACGAATCGCTATCTATGCGATATCTCACGTGTTTTACCTTAAAATGCTGCAAACAAGCGTGGATCTTCTTCAGAAACGAAAATATTTACGTTTACATTGGGAATTGCAAATGAATCGTTATCTATGCGATATCTCACGTGTTTTACGTTAAAAAGCGTCAAACAAGCGTTGATCTGCAACATAAACGAAACTATTGAAGTTGCCTGCGCGAATTGCAAATGAATCGTTATCTATGCGATATCTCACGTGTTTTACGTTAAAAAGCGTCGAACAAGCGTTGATCTGCATCAGAAACATAACTATTGAAGTTCCCAGGACGAATTGCAAATGAATCGTTATCTATCCGATAGCTCACGTTTTTTACGCTAAAATGATTCAAACAAGCGTGGATCTTCATCAGAAACGAAACTATTGACGTTTACAGCGAGAATTGCAAATGAATCGTTCTCTATGCGATATCTCACGTGTTTTACGTTAAAAAGCGTCATACAAGCGTTGATCTGCATCAGAAACAAAACTATTGAAGTTCCCTGAGCGAATTGCAAATGAATCATTACCTATGCGATTTCTCATGTGTTTTACGTTAAAGCACGTCGAACAAGCGTTGATCTGCATCAGAAACATAACTAGAGACGTTCCCAGCACGAATTGCAAGTGAATCGTTATTTATGCGATATCTTACCTGTTTCACCTTAAAATGCGTGAAACAAGCGTGGATCTGCATCAGAAACGAAACTATTGTGTTCCCTGCGCGATTTGCAAATGAATCGTTATCTATGTGATATCTCACGTGTTTTACGTTAAAATGCTTCAAACAAGCGTGGATCTGCATCAGAAACGAAACTATTGAAGTTCCCTGCGCAAATTGCAAATGAATTGTTATCTATGCGATATATCACGTGTTTTACGTTAAAACACGTCGAACAAGGGTTGATCTTCATCAGAAACATAACTATAGATGTTCCCAGGACGAATTGCAAATGAATCGTTATCTATGCGATATCTTACCTGTTTCACCATAAAATGTGTTAAACAAGCGTGGATTTGCATCAGAAACGAAACTATTGTGTTCCCTGCGCGATTTGCAAATGAATCGTTATCTATGTGATATCTCACTTTTTTTACGTTAAAACACGTCAAACAAGCGTTGATCTGCATCAGGAACGTAACTATTGAAATTCCGAGCGCGAATTGCAAATGAATCGTTATCTATGCGATATCTCACGTGTTTTACGTTAAAATGCTTCAAACAAGCGTTGATCTGCATGATAAACGTAACTATTGATTTTCCCAGCGCGAATTGCAAATGAATCGTTAACTGTGCGATATCTCACTTGTTTTACGTTAATAAGCGTCGAACAGCATAGATCTGCATCAGAAACATAACTATTGAAGTTCCCAGCGCGAATTTCAAACGAATCGCTATCTATGCGAAATCTAACGTGTTTTACGTTAAAATGCTTCAAACAAGTGTGGATCTTCATCAGAAACGAAAATATTGACGTTTACATCGAGAATTGCAAATGAATCGTTATCTATGCGATATCTCACTTGTTTTACGTTAATAAGCGTCGAACAAGCATAGATCTGCATCAGAAACATAACTTTTGATGTTCCCAGCGCGAATTGCAAACGAATCGCTATCTATGCGATATCTCACGTGTTTTACCTTAAAATGCTTCAAACAAGCGTGGATCTTCATCAGAAACGAAAATATTGACGTTTACATCGAGAATTGCAAATGAATCGATATCTATGCGATATCACACGTGTTTTACGTTAAAATGCTTCAAACAAGAGTTGATCTGCATGAGAAACGTAAGTATTGAATTTCCCAACGCGAATTGCAAATGAATCGTTATCTATGCGATATCTCACGTGTTTTACGTTAATAAGCGTCGAACAAGCATAGATCTGCATCAGAAACGTAACTATTGATGTTCCCAGCGCGAATTGCAAACGAATCGCTATCTATGCGATATCTCACTTGTTTTACGTTAAAATGCTTCAAACAGGTGTGGATCTTCATCAGAAACGAAAATATTGACGTTTACATCGAGAATTGCATATGAATCGTTATCTATGCGATATCTCACTTGTTTTACGTTAATAAGCGTCGAACAAGAATAGATCTGCATCAGAAACAAAACTATTGAAGTTCCCAGCGCGAATTGCAAACGAATCGCTATCTATGATATATCTCACGTGTTTTACGTTAAAATGCTTTTAACAAGCGTTGATCTGCATCAGAAACGTAACTATTGAATTTCCCAGCGCGAATTGCAAATGAATCGTTATCTATGCGATATCTCACTTGTTATACGTTAATAAGCTTCGAACAAGCATAGATCTGCATCAGAAACATAACTACTGAAGTTCCCAGCGCGAATTGCAAACGAATCGCTATCTATGCGAAATCTCACTTGTTTTACGTTAAAATGCTTCAAACAAGCGTTGATCTGCATCAGAAACGTAACTATTGAATTTCCCAGCGCGAATTGCAAATGAATCGTTATCTTTGCAATATCTCACTTGTTCTATGTTAATAAGCGTCGAACAAGCATAGATCTGCATGAGAAACGTAACTATTGATTTTCCCAGCGCGAATTGCAAACGAAACGCCATCTATGCGATATCTCACGTGTTTTACCTTAAAATGCTTCGAACAAGCGTGGATCTTCATCAGAAACGAAGATATTGACGTTTACAGCGAGAATTGCAAATGAATCGTTATCTATGCGATATCTCACTTGTTTTACGTTAAAATGCTTCAAACAAGCGTTGATCTGCATGAGAAACGTAACTATTAGATTTCCCAGCGCGAAATGCAAATGAATCGTTATCTCTGTGATATCTCACGTGTTTTACGTTAATAAGCGTCGAACAAGCATAGATATGCATCAGAAACATAACTATTGAAGTTCCCAGCGCGAATTGCAAACGAATCGCTATCTATGCGAAATCTAACGTGTTTTACGTTAAAATGCTTCAAACAAGCGTTGATCTGCATCAGAAACGAATTTATTGAAGTTGCCTGCGCGTATTGCAAATGAATCGTTATCTATGCGATATCTCACGTGTTTTACGTTAATAAGCGTTTATCTGCATTAGAAACATAACTATTGATGTTCCCACCGTGAATTGCAAACGAATCGTTATCTATGCGATATCTCACGTGTTTTACGTTAAAATGCTTCAAACAAGCGTTGATCTGCATGAGAAACGTAACTATTGAATTACCCAGCGCGAATTGCAAATGAATCGTTATCTATGTGATATCTCACGTGTTTTACGTTAATAAGCGTCGAACAAGCACAGATCTGCATCAGAAACATAACTATTGAAGTTCCCACCGCGAATTGCATTGAATCGCTATCTATGCGAAATTTCACGTGTTTTACGTTAAAATGCTTCAAACAAGCGTTGATCTGCATCAGAAACGTAACTATTGAATTGCCCAGCGCGAATTGCAAATGAATCGTTATCTATGCGATATCTCACTTGTTTTACGTTAATAAGCGTCGAACAAGCATAGATCTGCATCAGAAACATAACTATTGATGTTCCCAGCGCGAATTGCAAACAAATCGCTATCTATGTAATATCTCACGTGTTTTACCTTAAAATGTTTCAAACAAGCATTGATCTGCGTCAGAAACGTAACTATTGAATTTCCCAGCCCGAATTGCAAATGAATCGTTATCTATGCGATATCTCACTTGTTTTACGTTAATAAGCGTCGAACAAGCATAGATCTGCATCAGAAACATAACTATTGATGTTCCCAGCGCGAATTGCAAACGAATCGCTATCTATGCGATATCTCACGTGTTTTACCTTAAAATGCTGCAAACAAGCGTGGATCTTCTTCAGAAACGAAAATATTTACGTTTACATTGGGAATTGCAAATGAATCGTTATCTATGCGATATCTCACGTGTTTTACGTTAAAAAGCGTCAAACAAGCGTTGATCTGCAACATAAACGAAACTATTGAAGTTGCCTGCGCGAATTGCAAATGAATCGTTATCTATGCGATATCTCACGTGTTTTACGTTAAAAAGCGTCGAACAAGCGTTGATCTGCATCAGAAACATAACTATTGAAGTTCCCAGGACGAATTGCAAATGAATCGTTATCTATCCGATAGCTCACGTTTTTTACGCTAAAATGATTCAAACAAGCGTGGATCTTCATCAGAAACGAAACTATTGACGTTTACAGCGAGAATTGCAAATGAATCGTTCTCTATGCGATATCTCACGTGTTTTACGTTAAAAAGCGTCATACAAGCGTTGATCTGCATCAGAAATAAAACTATTGAAGTTCCCTGAGCGAATTGCAAATGAATCATTACCTATGCGATTTCTCATGTGTTTTACGTTAAAGCACGTCGAACAAGCGTTGATCTGCATCAGAAACATAACTATTGAAGTTCCCAGCACGAATTGCAAGTGAATCGTTATCTATGCGATATCTTACCTGTTTCACCTTAAAATGCGTCAAACAAGCGTGGATCTGCATCAGAAACGAAACTATTGTGTTCCCTGCGCGATTTGCAAATGAATCGTTATCTATGTGATATCTCACGTGTTTTACGTTAAAATGCTTCAAACAAGCGTGGATCTGCATCAGAAACGAAACTATTGAAGTTCCCTGCGCAAATTGCAAATGAATTGTTATCTATGCGATATCTCACGTGTTTTACGTTAAAACACGTCGAACAAGCGTTGATCTTCATCAGAAACATAACTATAGAAGTTCCCAGCACGAATTGCAAATGAATCGTTATCTATGCGATATCTTACTTGTTTCACCTTAAAATGTGTCAAACAAGCGTGGATCTGCATCAGAAACGAAACTATTGTGTTCCCTGCGCGATTTGCAAATGAATCGTTATCTATGTGATATCTCACTTTTTTTACGTTAAAACACGTCAAACAAGCGTTGATCTGCATCAGGAACGTAACTATTGAAATTCCGTGCGCGAATTGCAAATGAATCGTTATCTATGCGATATCTCACGTGTTTTACGTTAAAAAGCGTCAAACAAGCGTTGATCTGCAACAGAAACGAAACTATTGAAGTTCCCTGCGCGAATTGCAAATGAATCGTTTTCTCTGTGATATCTCAAGTGTTTTACGTTAATAAGCGTCGAACAAGCATAGATCTGCATCAGAAACATAACTATTGAAGTTCTCAGCGCGAATTGCAAACGAATCGCTATATATGCGAAATCTAACGTGTTTTACGTTAAAATGCTTCAAACAAGCGTTGATCTGCATCAGAAACGAAACTATTGAAGTTCCCCCTGCGCGAATTGCAAATGAATCGTTATCTATGCGATATCTCACGTGTTTTACGTTAATAAGCGTTTATCTGCATTAGAAACATAACTATTGATGTTCCCACCGTGAATTGCAAACGAATCGCTATCTATGCGATATCTCACGTGTTTTACGTTAAAATGCTTCAAACAAGCGTTGATCTGCATGAGAAACGTAACTATTGAATTACCCAGCGCGAATTGCAAATGAATCATTATCTAGGTAATATCTCACGTGTTTTACGTTAATAAGCGTCGAACAAGCACAGATCTGCATCAGAAACATAACTATTGAAGTTCCCACCGCGAATTGCATTGAATCGCTATCTATGCGAAATTTCACGTGTTTTACGTTAAAATGCTTCAAACAAGCGTTGATTTGCATCAGAAACGTAACTATTGAATTTCCCAGCGCGAATTGCAAATGAATCCTTATCTATGCGATATCTCACTTGTTTTACGTTAATAAGCGTCGAACAAGCATAGATCTGCATCAGAAACATAACTATTGATGTTCCCAGCGCGAATTGCAAACAAATCGCTATCTATGTGATATCTCACGTGTTTTACCTTAAAATGTTTCAAACAAGCATTGATCTGCGTCAGAAACGTAACTATTGAATTTCCCAGCCCGAATTGCAAATGAATCGTTATCTATGCGATATCTCACTTGTTTTACGTTAATAAGCGTCGAACAAGCATAGATCTGCATCAGAAACATAACTATTGATGTTCCCAGCGCGAATTGCAAACGAATCGCTATCTATGCGATATCTCACGTGTTTTACCTTAAAATGCTGCAAACAAGCGTGGATCTTCTTCAGAAACGAAAATATTTACGTTTACATTGGGAATTGCAAATGAATCGTTATCTATGCGATATCTCACGTGTTTTACGTTAAAAAGCGTCAAACAAGCGTTGATCTGCAACATAAACGAAACTATTGAAGTTGCCTGCGCGAATTGCAAATGAATCGTTATCTATGCGATATCACACGTGTTTTACGTTAAAATGCTTCTAACAAGCGTTGATCTGAATGAGAAACGTAACTATTGAATTACCCAGCGTGAATTGCAAATGAATCGTTATCTATGTGATATCTCTCGTGTTTTACGTTAATAAGCGTCGAACAAGCATAGATCTGCATGAGAAACGTAACTATTGAAGTTCCCAGCGCGAATTGCATTGAATCTCTATCTATGCGAAATCTCACGTGTGTTACGTTAAAATGCTTCAAACAAGCGTTGATCTGCATCAGAAACGTAACTATTGAATTTCCAAGCGTGAATTGCAAATGAATCGTTAAATATGCGATATCTCACTTGTTTTACGTTAATAAGCGTCATACAAGCATAGATCTGCATCAGAAACATAACTATTGATGTTCCCAGCGAGAATTGCAAACGAATCGCTATCTATTCCATATCTCATATGTTTTACGTTAAAATGATTCAAACAAGTGTGGATCTTTATCAGAATCGAAAATATTGACATTTACAGCGAGAATTGCAAATGAATCGTTATCTATGCGATATCTCACTTGTTTTACGTTAAAATTCTTCAAACAAGCGTTGATCTGCATGAGAAACGTAACTATTAGATTTCAAAGCGCGAAATGCAAATTAATCGTTTTCTCTGTGATATCTCAAGTGTTTTACGTTAATAAGCGTCGAACAAGCATAGATCTGCATCAGAAACATAACTATTGAAGTTCTCAGCGCGAATTGCAAACGAATCGCTATATATGCGAAATCTAACGTGTTTTACGTTAAAATGCTTCAAACAAGCGTTGATCTGCATCAGAAACGAAACTATTGAAGTTCCCCCTGCGCGAATTGCAAATGAATCGTTATCTATGCGATATCTCACGTGTTTTACGTTAATAAGCGTTTATCTGCATTAGAAACATAACTATTGATGTTCCCACCGTGAATTGCAAACGAATCGCTATCTATGCGATATCTCACGTGTTTTACGTTAAAATGCTTCAAACAAGCGTTGATCTGCATGAGAAACGTAACTATTGAATTACCCAGCGCGAATTGCAAATGAATCATTATCTAGGTAATATCTCACGTGTTTTACGTTAATAAGCGTCGAACAAGCACAGATCTGCATCAGAAACATAACTATTGAAGTTCCCACCGCGAATTGCATTGAATCGCTATCTATGCGAAATTTCACGTGTTTTACGTTAAAATGCTTCAAACAAGCGTTGATTTGCATCAGAAACGTAACTATTGAATTTCCCAGCGCGAATTGCAAATGAATCCTTATCTATGCGATATCTCACTTGTTTTACGTTAATAAGCGTCGAACAAGCATAGATCTGCATCAGAAACATAACTATTGATGTTCCCAGCGCGAATTGCAAACAAATCGCTATCTATGTGATATCTCACGTGTTTTACCTTAAAATGTTTCAAACAAGCATTGATCTGCGTCAGAAACGTAACTATTGAATTTCCCAGCCCGAATTGCAAATGAATCGTTATCTATGCGATATCTCACTTGTTTTACGTTAATAAGCGTCGAACAAGCATAGATCTGCATCAGAAACATAACTATTGATGTTCCCAGCGCGAATTGCAAACGAATCGCTATCTATGCGATATCTCACGTGTTTTACCTTAAAATGCTGCAAACAAGCGTGGATCTTCTTCAGAAACGAAAATATTTACGTTTACATTGGGAATTGCAAATGAATCGTTATCTATGCGATATCTCACGTGTTTTACGTTAAAAAGCGTCAAACAAGCGTTGATCTGCAACATAAACGAAACTATTGAAGTTGCCTGCGCGAATTGCAAATGAATCGTTATCTATGCGATATCTCACGTGTTTTACGTTAAAAAGCGTCGAACAAGCGTTGATCTGCATCAGAAACATAACTATTGAAGTTCCCAGGACGAATTGCAAATGAATCGTTATCTATCCGATAGCTCACGTTTTTTACGCTAAAATGATTCAAACAAGCGTGGATCTTCATCAGAAACGAAACTATTGACGTTTACAGCGAGAATTGCAAATGAATCGTTCTCTATGCGATATCTCACGTGTTTTACGTTAAAAAGCGTCATACAAGCGTTGATCTGCATCAGAAACAAAACTATTGAAGTTCCCTGAGCGAATTGCAAATGAATCATTACCTATGCGATTTCTCATGTGTTTTACGTTAAAGCACGTCGAACAAGCGTTGATCTGCATCAGAAACATAACTAGAGAAGTTCCCAGCACGAATTGCAAGTGAATCGTTATTTATGCGATATCTTACCTGTTTCACCTTAAAATGCGTGAAACAAGCGTGGATCTGCATCAGAAACGAAACTATTGTGTTCCCTGCGCGATTTGCAAATGAATCGTTATCTATGTGATATCTCACGTGTTTTACGTTAAAATGCTTCAAACAAGCGTGGATCTGCATCAGAAACGAAACTATTGAAGTTCCCTGCGCAAATTGCAAATGAATTGTTATCTATGCAATATCTCACGTGTTTTATGTTAAAACACGTCGAACAATCGTTGATCTGCATCATAAACATAACTATAGACGTTCCCAGTACGAATTGCAAATGAATCGTTATCTATGCGATATCTTACCTGTTTCACCTTAAAATGTGTTAAAAAGCGTGGATTTGCATCAGAAACGAAACTATTGTGTTCCCTGCGCGATTTGCAAATGAATCGTTATCTATGTGATATCTCACTTTTTTTACGTTAAAACACGTCAAACAAGCGTTGATCTGCATCAGGAACGTAACTATTGAAATTCCGAGCGCGAATTGCAAATGAATCGTTATCTATGCGATATCTCACGTGTTTTACGTTAAAATGCTTCAAACAAGCGTTGATCTGCATGATAAACGTAACTATTGATTTTCCCAGCGCGAATTGCAAATGAATCGTTAACTGTGCGATATCTCACTTGTTTTACGTTAATAAGCGTCGAACAGCATAGATCTGCATCAGAAACATAACTATTGAAGTTCCCAGCGCGAATTTCAAACGAATCGCTATCTATGCGAAATCTAACGTGTTTTACGTTAAAATGCTTCAAACAAGTGTGGATCTTCATCAGAAACGAAAATATTGACGTTTACATCGAGAATTGCAAATGAATCGTTATCTATGCGATATCTCACTTGTTTTACGTTAATAAGCGTCGAACAAGCATAGATCTGCATCAGAAACATAACTTTTGATGTTCCCAGCGCGAATTGCAAACGAATCGCTATCTATGCGATATCTCACGTGTTTTACCTTAAAATGCTTCAAACAAGCGTGGATCTTCATCAGAAACGAAAATATTGACGTTTACATCGAGAATTGCAAATGAATCGTTATCTATGCGATATCACACGTGTTTTACGTTAAAATGCTTCAAACAAGAGTTGATCTGCATGAGAAACGTAAGTATTGAATTTCCCAACGCGAATTGCAAATGAATCGTTATCTATGCGATATCTCACGTGTTTTACGTTAATAAGCGTCGAACAAGCATAGATCTGCATCAGAAACGTAACTATTGATGTTCCCAGCGCGAATTGCAAACGAATCGCTATCTATGCGATATCTCACTTGTTTTACGTTAAAATGCTTCAAACAGGTGTGGATCTTCATCAGAAACGAAAATATTGACGTTTACATCGAGAATTGCATATGAATCGTTATCTATGCGATATCTCACTTGTTTTACGTTAATAAGCGTCGAACAAGAATAGATCTGCATCAGAAACAAAACTATTGAAGTTCCCAGCGCGAATTGCAAACGAATCGCTATCTATGATATATCTCACGTGTTTTACGTTAAAATGCTTTTAACAAGCGTTGATCTGCATCAGAAACGTAACTATTGAATTTCCCAGCGCGAATTGCAAATGAATCGTTATCTATGCGATATCTCACTTGTTTTACGTTAATAAGCTTCGAACAAGCATAGATCTGCATCAGAAACATAACTATTGAAGTTCCCAGCGCGAATTGCAAACGAATCGCTATCTATGCGAAATCTCACGTGTTTTACGTTAAAATGCTTCAAACAAGCGTTGATCTGCATCAGAAACGTAACTATTGAATTTCCCAGCGCGAATTGCAAATGAATCGTTATCTATGCGATATCTCACTTGTTTATGTTAATAAGCGTCGAACAAGCATAGATCTGCATCAGAAACATAACTATTGATGTTCCCAGCGCGAATTGCAAACGAATCGCTATCTATGCGATATCTCACGTGTTTTACCTTAAAATGCTTCAAACAAGCGTGGATCTTCATCAGAAACGAAGATATTGACGTTTACAGCGAGAATTGCAAATGAATCGTTATCTATGCGATATCTCACGTGTTTTACGTTAAAATGCTTCAAACAAGCGTTGATCTGCATGAGAAACGTAACTATTAAATTTCCCAGCGCGAATTGCAAATGAATCGTTATCTCTGTGATATCTCACGTGTTTTACGTTAATAAGCGTCGAACAAGCATAGATCTGCATCAGAAACATAACTATTGAAGTTCCCAGCGCGAATTGCAAACGAATCGCTATCTATGCGAAATCTAACGTGTTTTACGTTAAAATGCTTCAAACAAGTGTGGATCTTCATCAGAAACGAAAATATTGACGTTTACATCGAGAAATGCAAATGAATACTTATCTATGCGATATCTCACGTGTTTTACGTTAAAATGCTTCAAACAAGCGTTGATCTGCATGAGAAACGTAACTATTGATTTTCCCAGCGCGAATTGCAAACGAATCGCTATCTATGCGATATCTCACGTGTTTTACCTTAAAATGCTTCAAACAAGCGTGGATCTTCATCAGAAACGAAGATATTGACGTTTACAGCGAGAATTGCAAATGAATCGTTATCTATGCGATATCTCACGTGTTTTACGTTAAAATGCTTCAAACAAGCGTTGATCTTAATGAGAAACGTAACTATTGAATTACCCAGCGCGAATTAAAAATGAATCGTTATCTGTGTGATATCTCACGTGTTTTACGTTAATAAGCGTCGAACAAGCATAGATCTGCATCAGAAACATAACTATTGATGTTCCCAGAGCGAATTGCAAACGAATCGCTGTCTATTCGATATCTCACGTGTTTTACGTTAAAATGCTTCAAACAAGTGTGGATCTTTATCAGAAACGAAAATATTGACATTTACAGCGAGAATTGCAAATGAATCGTTATCTATGCGATATCTCACGTGTTTTACGTTAAAATGCTTCAAACAAGCGTTGATCTGCATGAGAAACGTAACTATTGAATTACCCAGCGCGAATTGCAAACGAATCGCTATCTATGCGATATCTCACGTGTTTTACGTTAAAAAGCGTCAAACAAGCGTTGATCTGCATCAGAAACTTAACTATTGAAGTTCCCAGCTCGAATTGCAAATGAATCGTTATCTATTCGATATCTCACGTGTTTTACGTTAAAAAGTGTCGAAAAAGCGTTGATCTGCATCAGAAAAATAACTATTGAATTTCTCAGCGCGAATTGCAAACGAAACGCTATCTATGCGGTATCTCACGTGTTTTATGTTAAAATGCGTCAAACAAGCGTGGATCTGCATCAGAAACGAAACTATTGAAGTTCCCTGCGCGAATTGCAAATGAATCGTTATCTATGCGATATCTCACGTGTTTTACGTTAAAAAGCGTCGAACAAGCGTTGATCTGCATCAGAAACATAACTATTGAAGTTCACAGCGCGAATTGCAAACGAATCGCTATCTATGCGGTATCTCACGTGTTTTACGTTAAAATGCGTCAAACAAGCGTGGATCTGCATCAGAAACGAAACTATTGAAGTTCCCTGCGCGAATTGCAAATGAATTGTTATCTATGCGAAATCTCACGTGTTTTACGTTAAAAAGCGTCGAACAAGCGTTGATCTGCATCAGAAACATAACTATTGAAGTTCCAAGCGCAATTTACAAACGAATCGCTATCTATGCGTTATCTCACGTGTTGTACGTTATAATGCTTCAAACAAGCGTGGATCTGCATCAGAAACGAAACTATTGAAGTTACCAGCGCGAATTGCAAACGAATCGCTATCTATGCGATATCTCACGTGTTTTACGTTAAAAAGCGTCGAACAAGCGTTGAGCTGCTTCAGAAACATATCTATTGAAGTTCACAGCGCGAATTGCAAACGAATCGCTATCTACTCGATATCTCACGTGTTTTACGTTAAAATGCGTCAAACAAGCGTGGATCTGCATCAGAAACGAAACTATTGAAGTTCCCTGCGCAAATTGCAAACGAATCGCTATCTATGCGGTATCTCACGTGTTGTACGTTAAAATGCGTCAAACAAGCGTGGATCTGCATCAGAAACGAAACTATTGAAGTTCCCTGCGCGAATTGCAAAAGAATTGTTATCTATGCGAAATCTCACGTGTTTTACGTTAAAAAGCGTCGGACAAGCGTTGATCTGCATCAGAAACATAACTATTGAATTTCCCGTCGCGAATTGCAAACGAATCGCTATCTATGTGATATCTCACGTGTTTTACGTTGAAATGCTTCAAACAAGCGTCGATCTTCATCTGAAACGAATCTATTGACATTTACAGCGAGAATTGCAAATGAATCGTTATCTATACGATATCTCACGTGTTTTACGTTAAAAAGCGTCAAACAAGCGTTGATCTGCATCAGAAACGAAACTATTGAAGTTCCCTGCGCGAATTGCAAATGAATCGTTATCTATTCGATATCTCACGTGTTTTACGTTAAAAAGCGTCGAACAAGCGTTGATCTGCATCAGAAACATAACTATTGAAGTTCCCAGCGCAATTTACAAACGAATCGCTATCTATGCGTTATCTCACGTGTTGTACGTTATAATGCTTCAAACAAGCGTGGATCTGCATCAGAAACGAAACTATTGAAGTTCCCTGCGCGAATTGCAAACGAATCGCTATCTATGCGATATCTCACGTGTTTTACGTTAAAAAGCGTCGAACAAGCGTTGATCTGCTTCAGAAACATATCTATTGAAGTTCACAGCGCGAATTGCAAACGAATCGCTATCTACTCGATATCTCACGTGTTTTACGTTAAAATGCGTCAAACAAGCGTGGATCTGCATCAGAAACGAAACTATTGAAGTTCCCTGCGCGAATTGCAAACGAATCGCTATCTATGCGGTATCTCACGTGTTTTACGTTAAAATGCGTCAAACAAGCGTGGATCTGCATCAGAAACGAAACTATTGAAGTTCCCTGCGCGAATTGCAAAAGAATTGTTATCTATGCGAAATCTCACGTGTTTTACGTTAAAAAGCGTCGGACAAACGTTGATCTGCATCAGAAACATAACTATTGAATTTCCCATCGCGAATTGCAAACGAATCGCTATCTATGCGATATCTCACGTGTTTTACGTTGAAATGCTTCAAACAAGCGTCGATCTTCATCTGAAACGAATCTATTGACATTTACAGCGAGAATTGCAAATGAATCGTTATCTATGCGATATCTCACGTGTTTTACGTTAAAAAGCGTCAAACAAGCATTGATCTGCATCAGAAACGAAACTATTAAAGTTCCCTGCGCGAATTGCAAATGAATCGTTATCTATAAGATATCTCACGTGTTTTACGTTAAAAAGCGTCGAACAAGCGTTGATCTGCATCAGAAACATAACTATTTAAGTTCACAGCGCGAATTGCAAACGAATCGCTATCTATGCGGTACCTCACGTGTTTTACGTTAAAATGCGGCAAAGAAGCGTGGATCTGCATCAGAAACGAAACTATTGAAGTTCCCTGCGCGAATTGCAAATGAATTGTTATCTATGCCAAATCTCACGTGTTTTACGTTAAAAAGCGTCGAACAAGCGTTGATCTGCATCAGAAACATAACTATTGAAGTTCCCAGCGCAATTTACAAACGAATCGCTATCTATGCGTTATCTCACGTGTTGTACGTTATAATGCTTCAAACAAGCGTGGATCTGCATCAGAAACGAAACTATTGAAGTTCCCTGCGCGAATTGCAAACGAATCGCTATCTATGCGATATCTCACGTGTTTCACGTTAGAGAGCGTCAAACAAGCGTTGATCTGCATCAGAAACGTAACTATTGAAGTTCCCAGCTCGAAATGCACATGAATCGATCTTTGCGATATCTCACGTGTTTTACGTTAAAATGCTTCAAACAAGCGTTGATCTGCATCAGAAACGTAACTATTGAATTTCCCAGCGTAAATTACAAATGAATCGTTATCTATGCGATATCTCACGTGTTTTACGTTAAAAAGCGTCGAAAAAGCGTTGATCTGCATCAGAAAAGTAACTATTGAATTTCTCAGCGCGAATTGCAAACGAATCGCTATCTATTCGATATCTCACGTGTTTTACGTTAAAAAGCGTCGAACAAGCGTTGATCTGCTTCAGAAACATAACTATTGAAGTTCACAGCGCGAATTACAAACGAATCGCTATCTATGCGATATCTCACGTGTTTTACGTTGAAATGCTTCAAACAAGCGTCGATCTTCTACTGAAACGAATCTATTGACATTTACAGCGAGAATTGCAAATGAATCGTTATCTATGCGATATCTCATGTGTTTTACGTTAAAGAGCATCAAACAAGCGTTGATCTGCATGAGAAACGTAACTATTGAATTACCCAGCGCGAATTGCAAATGAATCATTATCTAGGTAATATCTCACGTGTTTTACGTTAATAAGCGTCGAACAAGCACAGATCTGTATCAGAAACATAACTATTGAAGTTCCCACCGCGAATTGCATTGAATCGCTATCTATGCGAAATTTCACGTGTTTTACGTTAAAATGCTTCAAACAAGCGTTGATTTGCATCAGAAACGTAACTATTGAATTTCCCAGCGCGAATTGCAAATGAATCCTTATCTATGCGATATCTCACTTGTTTTACGTTAATAAGCGTCGAACAAGCATAGATCTGCATCAGAAACATAACTATTGATGTTCCCAGCGCGAATTGCAAACAAATCGCTATCTATGTGATATCTCACGTGTTTTACCTTAAAATGTTTCAAACAAGCATTGATCTGCGTCAGAAACGTAACTATTGAATTTCCCAGCCCGAATTGCAAATGAATCGTTATCTATGCGATATCTCACTTGTTTTACGTTAATAAGCGTCGAACAAGCATAGATCTGCATCAGAAACATAACTATTGATGTTCCCAGCGCGAATTGCAAACGAATCGCTATCTATGCGATATCTCACGTGTTTTACCTTAAAATGCTGCAAACAAGCGTGGATCTTCTTCAGAAACGAAAATATTTACGTTTACATTGGGAATTGCAAATGAATCGTTATCTATGCGATATCTCACGTGTTTTACGTTAAAAAGCGTCAAACAAGCGTTGATCTGCAACATAAACGAAACTATTGAAGTTGCCTGCGCGAATTGCAAATGAATCGTTATCTATGCGATATCACACGTGTTTTACGTTAAAATGCTTCTAACAAGCGTTGATCTGAATGAGAAACGTAACTATTGAATTACCCAGCGTGAATTGCAAATGAATCGTTATCTATGTGATATCTCTCGTGTTTTACGTTAATAAGCGTCGAACAAGCATAGATCTGCATGAGAAACGTAACTATTGAAGTTCCCAGCGCGAATTGCATTGAATCTCTATCTATGCGAAATCTCACGTGTGTTACGTTAAAATGCTTCAAACAAGCGTTGATCTGCATCAGAAACGTAACTATTGAATTTCCCAGCGCGAATTGCAAATGAATCGTTATCTATGCGATATCTCACTTGTTTTACGTTAATAAGCGTCAAACAAGCATAGATCTGCATCAGAAACATAACTATTGATGTTCCCAGCGAGAATTGCAAACGAATCGCTATCTATTCCATATCTCATATGTTTTACGTTAAAATGATTCAAACAAGTGTGGATCTTTATCAGAATCGAAAATATTGACATTTACAGCGAGAATTGCAAATGAATCGTTATCTATGCAATATCTCACTTGTTTTACGTTAAAATTCTTCAAACAAGCGTTGATCTGCATGAGAAACGTAACTATTAGATTTCAAAGCGCGAAATGCAAATTAATCGTTTTCTCTGTGATATCTCAAGTGTTTTACGTTAATAAGCGTCGAACAAGCATAGATCTGCATCAGAAACATAACTATTGAAGTTCTCAGCGCGAATTGCAAACGAATCGCTATATATGCGAAATCTAACGTGTTTTACGTTAAAATGCTTCAAACAAGCGTTGATCTGCATCAGAAACGAAACTATTGAAGTTCCCCCTGCGCGAATTGCAAATGAATCGTTATCTATGCGACATCTCACGTGTTTTACGTTAATAAGCGTTTATCTGCATTAGAAACATAACTATTGATGTTCCCACCGTGAATTGCAAACGAATCGCTATCTATGCGATATCTCACGTGTTTTACGTTAAAATGCTTCAAACAAGCGTTGATCTGCATGAGAAACGTAACTATTGAATTACCCAGCGCGAATTGCAAATGAATCATTATCTAGGTAATATCTCACGTGTTTTACGTTAATAAGCGTCGAACAAGCACAGATCTGCATCAGAAACATAACTATTGAAGTTCCCACCGCGAATTGCATTGAATCGCTATCTATGCGAAATTTCACGTGTTTTACGTTAAAATGCTTCAAACAAGCGTTGATTTGCATCAGAAACGTAACTATTGAATTTCCCAGCGCGAATTGCAAATGAATCCTTATCTATGCGATATCTCACTTGTTTTACGTTAATAAGCGTCGAACAAGCATAGATCTGCATCAGAAACATAACTATTGATGTTCCCAGCGCGAATTGCAAACAAATCGCTATCTATGTGATATCTCACGTGTTTTACCTTAAAATGTTTCAAACAAGCATTGATCTGCGTCAGAAACGTAACTATTGAATTTCCCAGCCCGAATTGCAAATGAATCGTTATCTATGCGATATCTCACTTGTTTTACGTTAATAAGCGTCGAACAAGCATAGATCTGCATCAGAAACATAACTATTGATGTTCCCAGCGCGAATTGCAAACGAATCGCTATCTATGCGATATCTCACGTGTTTTACCTTAAAATGCTGCAAACAAGCGTGGATCTTCTTCAGAAACGAAAATATTTACGTTTACATTGGGAATTGCAAATGAATCGTTATCTATGCGATATCTCACGTGTTTTACGTTAAAAAGCGTCAAACAAGCGTTGATCTGCAACATAAACGAAACTATTGAAGTTGCCTGCGCGAATTGCAAATGAATCGTTATCTATGCGATATCTCACGTGTTTTACGTTAAAAAGCGTCGAACAAGCGTTGATCTGCATCAGAAACATAACTATTGAAGTTCCCAGGACGAATTGCAAATGAATCGTTATCTATCCGATAGCTCACGTTTTTTACGCTAAAATGATTCAAACAAGCGTGGATCTTCATCAGAAACGAAACTATTGACGTTTACAGCGAGAATTGCAAATGAATCGTTCTCTATGCGATATCTCACGTGTTTTACGTTAAAAAGGCTCATACAAGCGTTGATCTGCATCAGAAACGAAACTATTGAATTTCCCTGAGCGAATTGCAAACGAATCGCTATCTATGCGATTTCTCACGTGTTTTACGTTAAAGCACGTCGAACAAGCGTTGATCTGCATCAGAAACATAACTATAGAAGTTCCCAGCACGAATTGCAAGTGAATCGTTATCTATGCGATATCTTACCTGTTTCACCTTAAAATGTGTCAAACAAGCGTGGATCTGCATCAGAAACGAAACTATTGTGTTCCCTGCGCGATTTGCAAATGAATCGTTATCTATGTGATATCTCACGTGTTTTACGTTAAAATGCTTCAAACAAGCGTGGATCTGCATCAGAAACGAAACTATTGAAGTTCCCTGCGCAAATTGCAAATTAATCGTTATCTATGGGATATCGCACGTATTTACGTTAAAACACGTCGAACAAGCGTTGATCTTCATCAGAAACATAACTATAGAAGTTCCCAGCGCGAATTGCAAATGAATCGTTATCTATGCGATATCTTAATTGTTTCACCTTAAATAGTGTCAAACAAGCGTGGATCTGCATCGGAAACGAAATTATTGTGTTCCCTGCGCGATTTGCAAATGAATCGTTATCTATGTGATATCTCACTTTTTTTACGTTAAAACACGTCAAGCAAGCGTTGATCTGCATCAGGAACGTAACTATTGAAATTCCGTGCGCGAATTGAAAATGAATCGTTATCTATGCGATATCTCACGTGTTTTACGTTAAAATGCTTCAAACAAGCGTTGATCTGCATGAGAAACGTAACTATTGATTTTCCCAGCACGAATTGCAAATGAATCGTTAACTATGCGATATCTCACTTGTTTTACGTTAATAAGCGTCGAACAGCATAGATCTGCATCAGAAACATAACTATTGAAGTTCCCAGCGCGAATTTCAAACGAATCGCTATCTATGCGAAATCTAACGTGTTTTACGTTAAAATGCTTCAAACAAGTGTGGATCTTCATCAGAAACGAAAATATTGACGTTTACATCGAGAATTGCAAATGAATCGTTATCTATGCGATATCTCACTTGTTTTACGTTAATAAGCGTCGAACAAGCATAGATCTGCATCAGAAACATAACTATTGATGTTCCCAGCGCGAATTGCAAACGAATCGCTATCTATGCGATATCTCACGTGTTTTACCTTAAAATGCTTCAAACAAGCGTGGATCTTCATCAGAAACGAAAATATTGACGTTTACATCGAGAATTGCAAATGAATCGTTATCTATGCGATATCACACGTGTTTTACGTTAAAATGCTTCAAACAAGAGTTGATCTGCATGAGAAACGTAAGTATTGAATTTCCCAACGCGAATTGCAAATGAATCGTTATCTATGTGATATCTCACGTGTTTTACGTTAATAAGCGTCGAACAAGCATAGATCTGCATCAGAAACGTAACTATTGATGTTCCCAGCGCGAATTGCAAACGAATCGCTATCTATGCGATATCTCACTTGTTTTACGTTAAAATGCTTCAAACAGGTGTGGATCTTCATCAGAAACGAAAATATTGACGTTTACATCGAGAATTGCATATGAATCGTTATCTATGCGATATCTCACTTGTTTTACGTTAATAAGCGTCGAACAAGAATAGATCTGCATCAGAAACAAAACTATTGAAGTTCCCAGCGCGAATTGCAAACGAATCGCTATCTATGATATATCTCACGTGTTTTACGTTAAAATGCTTTTAACAAGCGTTGATCTGCATCAGAAACGTAACTATTGAATTTCCCAGCGCGAATTGCAAATGAATCGTTATCTATGCGATATCTCACTTGTTTTACGTTAATAAGCTTCGAACAAGCATAGATCTGCATCAGAAACATAACTATTGAAGTTCCCAGCGCGAATTGCAAACGAATCGCTATCTATGCGAAATCTCACGTGTTTTACGTTAAAATGCTTCAAACAAGCGTTGATCTGCATCAGAAACGTAACTATTGAATTTCCCAGCGCGAATTGCAAATGAATCGTTATCTATGCAATATCTCACTTGTTTTACGTTAATAAGCGTCGAACAAGCATAGATCTGCATCAGAAACATAACTATTGATGTTCCCAGCGCGAATTGCAAACGAATCGCTATCTATGCGATATCTCACGTGTTTTACCTTAAAATGCTTCAAACAAGCGTGGATCTTCATCAGAAACGAATATATTGACGTTTACAGCGAGAATTGCAAATGAATCGTTATCTATGCGATATCTCACTTGTTTTACGTTAAAATGCTTCAAACAAGCGTTGATCTGCATGAGAAACGTAACTATTAAATTTCCCAGCGCGAAATGCAAATGAATCGTTATCTCTGTGATATCTCACGTGTTTTACGTTAATAAGCGTCGAACAAGCATAGATCTGCATCAGAAACATAACTATTGAAGTTCCCAGCGCGAATTGCAAACGAATCGCTATCTATGCGAAATCTCACGTGTTTTACGTTAAAATGCTTCAAACAAGTGTGGATCTTCATCAGAAACGAAAATATTGACGTTTACATCGAGAATTGCAAATGAATCGTTATCTATGCGATATCTCACGTGTTTTACGTTAAAATGCTTCAAACAAGCGTTGATCTGCATGAGAAACGTAACTATTGAATTACCCAGCGCGAATTGCAAATGAATCGTTATCTATGTGATATCTCACGTGTTTTACGTTAATAAGCGTCGAACAAGCATAGATCTGCATCAGAAACGTAACTATTGAAGTTCCCAGCGCGAATTGCAAACGAATCGCTATCTATGCGATATCTCACGTGTTTTACGTTAAAATGCTTCAAACAAGCGTTGATCTGCATCAGAAACGTAACTATTGAATTTCCCAGCGCGAATTGCAAATGAATCGTTATCTATGCGATATCTCACTTGTTTTACGTTAATAAGCGTCGAACAAGCATAGATCTGCATCAGAAACATAACTATTGATGTTCCCAGCGAGAATTGCAAACGAATCGCTATCTATTTGATATCTCACGTGCTTTACGTTATAATGCTTCAAACAAGTGTGGATCTTTATCAGAAACGAAAATATTGACATTTACAGCGAGAATTGCAAATGAATTGTTATCTATGCAATATCTCACGTGTTTTACGTTAAAATGCTTCAAACAAGCGTTGATCTGCATGAGAAACGTAACTATTGAATTTCCCAGCGCGAATTGCAAATGAATCGTTATCTATGTGATATCTCACGTGTTTTACGTTAATAAGCGTCGAACAAGCATAGATCTGCATCAGAAACATAACTATTGAAGTTCCCAGCGCGAATTGCAAACGAATCGCTATCTATGCGAAATCTCACGTGTTTTACGTTAAAATGCTTCAAACAAGTGTGGATCTTCATCAGAAACGAAAATATTGACGTTTACATCGAGAATTGCAAATGAATCGTTATCTATGCGATATCTCACGTGTTTTACGTTAAAATGCTTCAAACAAGCGTTGATCTGCATCAGAAACGTAACTATTGAATTTCCCAGCGCGAATTGCAAACGAATCGCTATCTATGCGATATCTCACGTGTTTTACCATAAAATGCTTCAAACAAGCGTGGATCTTCATCAGAAACGAAGATATTGACGTTTACAGCGAGAATTGCAAATGAATCGTTATCTATGCGATATCTCACGTGTTTTACGTTAAAATGCTTCAAACAAGCGTTGATCTGCATCAGAAACGTAACTATTGAATTTCCCAGCGCGAATTGCAAATGAATCGTTATCTATGTGATATCTCACGTGTTTTACGTTAAAAAGCGTCGAACAAGCATAGATCTGCATCAGAAACATAACTATTGATGTTCCCAGCGAGAATTGCAAACGAATCGCTATCTATTCGATATCTCACGTGTTTTACGTTAAAATGCTTCAAACAAGTGTGGATCTTCATCAGAAACGAAATTATTGACGTTTACAGCGAGAATTGCAAATGAATCGTTATCTATGCGATATCTCACGTGTTTTACGTTAAAATGCTTCAAACAAGCGTTGATCTGCATCAGAAACGTAACTATTGAAGTTCCCAGCGCGAATTGCAAACGAATCGCTATCTATGCGATATCTCACGTGTTTTACGTTAAAGAGCGTCAAACAAGCGTTGATCTGCATCAGAAACGAAACTATTGAAGTTCCCAGCTCGAATTGCAAATGAATCGTTATCTATGCGATATCTCACGTGTTTTACGTTAAAAAGCGTCGAACAAGCGTTGATCTGCATCAGAAACATAACTATTGAATTTCCCAGCGCGAATTGCAAACGAATCGCTATCTATGCGGTATCTCACGTGTTTTACGTTAAAATGCGTCAAACAAGCGTGGATCTGCATCAGAAACGAAACTATTGAAGTTCCCTGCGCGAATTGCAAATGAATCGTTATCTATGCGATATCTCACGTGTTTTACGTTAAAAAGCGTCGAACAAGCGTTGATCTGCATCAGAAACATAACTATTGAAGTTCCCAGCGCGAATTGCAAACGAATCGCTATCTATGCGATATCTCACGTGTTTTACGTTAAAATGCGTCAAACAAGCGTGGATCTGCATCAGAAACGAAACTATTGAAGTTCCCTGCGCGAATTGCAAATGAATCGTTATCTATGCGATATCTCACGTGTTTTACGTTAAAAAGCGTCGAACAAGCGTTGATCTGCATCAGAAACATAACTATTGAAGTTCCCAGCGCAATTGCAAACGAATCGCTATCTATGCGATATCTCACGTGTTTTACGTTAAAATGCGTCAAACAAGCGTGGATCTGCATCAGAAACGAAACTATTGAAGTTCCCTGCGCGAATTGCAAACGAATCGCTATCTATGCGATATCTCACGTGTTTTACGTTAAATAGCGTCGAACAAGCGTTGATCTGCTTCAGAAACATAACTATTGAAGTTCACAGCGCGAATTGCAAACGAATCGCTATCTATGCGATATCTCACGTGTTTTACGTTAAAATGCGTCAAACAAGCGTGGATCTGCATCAGAAACGAAACTATTGAAGTTCCCTGCGCGAATTGCAAACGAATCGCTATCTATGCGATATCTCACGTGTTTTACGTTAAAATACGTCAAACAAGCGTGGATCTGCATCAGAAACGAAACTATTGAAGTTCCCAGCGCGAATTGCAAAAGAATCGTTATCTATGCGATATCTCACGTGTTTTACGTTAAAAAGCGTCGAACAAGCGTTGATCTGCATCAGAAACATAACTATTGAATTTCCCATCGCGAATTGCAAACTAATCGCTATCTATGCGATATCTCACGTGTTTTACGTTAAAATGCTTCAAACAAGCGTCGATCTTCATCAGAAACGAATCTATTGAATTTCCCAGCGCGAATTGCAAATGAATCGTTATCTATGCGATATCTCACGTGTTTTACGTTAAAAAGCGTCAAACAAGCGTTGATCTGCATCAGAAACGAAACTATTGAAGTTCCCTGCGCGAATTGCAAATGAATCGTTATCTATGCGATATCTCACGTGTTTTACGTTAAAAAGCGTCGAACAAGCGTTGATCTGCATCAGAAACATAACTATTGAAGTTCCCAGCGCGAATTGCAAACGAATCGCTATCTATGCGATATCTCACGTGTTTTACGTTAAAATGCGTCAAACAAGCGTGGATCTGCATCAGAAACGAAACTATTGAAGTTCCCTGCGCGAATTGCAAATGAATCGTTATCTATGCGATATCTCACGTGTTTTACGTTAAAAAGCGTCGAACAAGCGTTGATCTGCATCAGAAACATAACTATTGAAGTTCCCAGCGCGAATTGCAAACGAATCGCTATCTATGCGATATCTCACGTGTTTTACGTTAAAATGCTTCAAACAAGCGTGGATCTGCATCAGAAACGAAACTATTGAAGTTCCCTGCGCGAATTGCAAACGAATCGCTATCTATGCGATATCTCACGTGTTTTACGTTAAAAAGCGTCGAACAAGCGTTGATCTGCATCAGAAACATATCTATTGAAGTTCCCAGCGCGAATTGCAAACGAATCGCTATCTATGCGATATCTCACGTGTTTTACGTTAAAATGCGTCAAACAAGCGTGGATCTGCATCAGAAACGTAACTATTGAAGTTCCCAGCGCGAATTGCAAACGAATCGCTATCTATGCGATATCTCACGTGTTTTACGTTAAAATGCTTCAAACAAGCGTTGATCTGCATCAGAAACGTAACTATTGAATTTCCCAGCGCGAATTGCAAATGAATCGTTATCTATGCGATATCTCACGTGTTTTACGTTAAAAAGCGTCGAAAAAGCGTTGATCTGCATCAGAAACGTAACTATTGAATTTCCCAGCGCGAATTGCAAATGAATCGTTATCTTTTCGATATCTCACGTGTTTTACGTTAAAAAGCGTCGAACAAGCGTTGATCTGCATCAGAAACATAACTATTGAAGTTCCCAGCGCGAATTGCAAACGAATCGCTATCTATGCGATATCTCACGTGTTTTACGTTGAAATGCTTCAAACAAGCGTTGATCTTCATCTGAAACGAATCTATTGACATTTACAGCGAGAATTGCAAATGAATCGTTATCTATGCGATATCTCACGTGTTTTACGTTAAAAAGCGTCAAACAAGCGTTGATCTGCATCAGAAACGAAACTATTGAAGTTCCCTGCGCGAATTGCAAATGAATCGTTATCTATGCGATATCTCACGTGTTTTACGTTAAAAAGCGTCGAACAAGCGTTGATCTGCATCAGAAACATAACTATTGGAGTTCCCAGCGCGATTTGCAAACGAATCGCTATCTATGCGTTATCTCACGTGTTTTACGTTAAAATGCTTCAAACAAGCGTGGATCTGCATCAGAAACGAAACTATTGAAGTTCCCTGCGCGAATTGCAAACGAATCGCTATCTATGCGATATCTCACGTGTTTTACGTTAAAAAGCGTCGAACCATCGTTGATCTGCTTCAGAAACATAACTATTGTGGTTCCCAGCGCGAATTGCAAACGATTCGCTTTCTATGCGGTATCTCACGTGTTGTACGTTATAATGCTTCAAACAAGCGTGGATCTGCATCAGAAACGAAACTATTGAAGTTCCCTGAGCGAATTGCAAACGAATCGCTATCTATGCGATATCTCACGTGTTTTACGTTAAAAAGCGTCGAACAAGCGTTGATCTGCTTCAGAAACGAAACTATTGAAGTTCCTAGCGCGAATTGAAAACGAATCGCTATCTATGCGATATCTCACGTGTTTTACGTTAAAATGCTTCAAACAAGGGTTGATCTTCATCAGAAACGAAACTATTGACGTTTACAGCGAGAATTGCAAATGAATCGTTATCTATGCGATATCTCACGTGTTTTACGTTAAAGAGCGTCAAACAAGCGTTGATCTGCATCAGAAACGAAACTATTGAAGTTCCCTGCGCGAATTGCAAATGAATCGTTATCTATGCGATATCTCACGTGTTTTACGTTAAAAAGCGTCGAACAAGCGTTGATCTGCATCAGAAACATAACTATTGAAGATCCCAGCGCGAATTGCAAACGAATCGCTATCTATGCGATATCTCACGTGTTTTACGTTATAATGCTTCAAATAAGCGTTGATCTTCATCTGAAACGAAACTATTGTCGTTTACAGCGAGAATTGCAAATGAATCGTTATCTATGCGATATCTCACGTGTTTTACGTTAAAGAGCGTCAAACAAGCGTTGATCTGCATCAGAAACGAAACTATTGAAGTTCCCTGCGCGAATTGCAAATGAATCGTTATCTATGCGATATCTCACGTGTTTTACGTTAAAAAGCGTCGAACAAGCGTTGATCTGCATCAGAAACATAACTATTGAAGTTCACAGCGCGAATTGCAAACGAATCGCTATCTATGCGATATCTCACGTGTTTTACGTTAAAAAGCGTCGAACAAGCGTTGATCTGCATCAGAAACATAACTATTGAAGTTCCCTGTACGAATTGCAAATGAATTGTTATCTATTCGTTATCTCACGTGTTGTACGGTATAATGCTTCAAACAAGCGTGGATCTGCATCAGAAACGAAACTATTGAAGTTCCATGCGCGAATTGCAAACGAATCGCTATCTATGCGATATCTCACGTGTTTTACGTTAAAAAGCGTCGAACAAGCGTTGATCTGCATCAGAAACATAACTATTGAATTTCCCAGCGCGAATTGCAAACGAATCGCTATCTATGCGATATCTCACGTGTTTTACGTTAAAATGCTTCAAACAAGCGTCGATCTTCTACTGAAACGAATCTATTGACATTTACAGCGAGAATTGCAAATGAATCGTTATCTATGCGATATCTCACGTGTTTTACGTTAAAGAGCGTCAAACAAGCGCTGATCTGCATCAGAAACGAAACTATTGAAGTTCCCTGCGCGAATTGCAAATAAATCGTTATCTATGCGATATCTCACGTGTTTTACGTTAAAAAGCGTCGAACAAGCGTTGATCTGCATCAGAAACATAACTATTGAAGTTCACAGCGCGAATTGCAAACGAATCGCTATCTATGCGGTATCTCACATGTTGTACGTTATAATGCTTCAAACAAGCGTGGATCTGCATCAGAAACGAAACTATTGAAGTTTCCTGCGCGAATTGCAAACGAATCGCTATCTATGCGATACCTCACGTGTTTTACGTTAAAAAGCGTCGAACAAGTGTTGATCTGCATCAGAAACGAAACTATTGAAGTTCCCTGCGCGAATTGCAAACGAATCGCTATCTATGCGATATCTCACGTGTTTTACGTTAAAATGCTTCAAACAAGCGTTGATCTGCATCAGAAACGTAACTATTGAATTTCCCAGCGCAAATTGCAAATGAATCGTTATCTATGCGATATCTCACGTGTTTTACGTTAAAAAGCGTCGAACAAACGTTGATCTGCACCAGAAAAATAACTATTGAATTTCCCAGCGCGAATTGCAAACGAATCGGTGTCTATGCGATATCTCACGTGTTTTACGTTGAAATGCTTCAAACAAGCGTCGATCTTCTACTGAAACGAATCTATTGACATTTACAGCGAGAATTGCAAATGAATCGTTATCTGTGCGATATTTCACGTGTTTTACGTTAAAGAGCGTCAAACAAGCGTTGATCTGCATCAGAAACGAAACTATTGAAGTTCCCTGCGCGAATTGCAAATGAATCGTTATCTATGAGATATCTCACGTGTTTTACGTTAAAAAGCGTCGAACAAGCGTTGATCTGCATCAGATACATAACTATTGAAGTTCACAGCGCGAATTGCAAACGAATCGCTATCTATGCGGTAGATCAACTGTTTTACGTTAAAATGCGTCAAACAAGCGTGGATCTGCATCAGAAACGAAGCTATTGAAGTTCCCTGGGCGAATTGCAAATGAATTGTTATCTATGCGAAATCTCACGTGTTTTACGTTAAAAAGCGTCGAACAAGCTTTGATCTGCATCAGAAACATAACTATTGAAGTCCCCAGCGCAATTTGCAAACGAATCGCTATCTATGCGTTATCTCACGTGTTGTACGTTGTAATGCTTCAAACAAGCGTGGATCTGCATCAGAAACATAACTATTGTGGTTCACAGCGCGAATTGCAAACGATTCGCTTTCTATGCGGTATCTCACGTGTTGTACGTTATAATGCTTCAAACAAGCGTGGATCTGCATCAGAAACGAAACTATTGAAGTTCCCTGAGCGAATTGCATACGAATCGCTATCTATGCGATATCTCACGTGTTTTACGTTAAAAAGCGTCGAACAAGCGTTGATCAGCTTCAGAAACGTAACTATTGAAGTTCCCAGCGCGAATTGCAAACGAATCGCTATGTATGCGTTATCTCACGTGTTTTACGTTATAATGCTTCAAATAAGCGTGGATCTTCATCTGAAACGAAACTATTGACGTTTACAGCGAGAATTGCAAATGAATCGTTATCTATGCGATATCTCACGTGTTTTACGTTAAAAAGCGTCAAACAAGCGTTGATCTGCATCAGAAACGAAACTATTGAAGTTCCCTGCGCGAATTGCAAATGAATCGTTATCTATGCGATATCTCACGTGTTTTATGTTAAAAAGCGTCGAACAAGCGTTGATCTGCATCAGAAACATAACTATTGAAGTTCACAGCGCGAATTGCAAACGAATCGCTATCTATGCGGTATCTCACGTGTTTTACGTTAAAATGCGTCAAACAAGCGTGGATCTGCATCAGAAACGAAACTATTGAAGTTCCCTGAGCGAATTGCAAACGAATCGTTATCTATGCGATATCTCACGTGTTTTACGTTAAAAAGCGTCAAACAAGCGTTGATCTGCATCAGAAACGAAACTATTGAAGTTCCCTGCGCGAATTGCAAACGAATCGCTATCTATGCGATATCTCACGTGTTTTACGTTAAAATGCTTCAAACAAGCGTCGATCTTCATCTGAAACGAATCTATTGACATTTACAGCGAGAATTGCAAATGAATCGTTATCTATGCGATATCTCACGTGTTTTACGTTAAAGAGCGTCAAACAAGCGTTGATCTGCATCAGAAACGAAACTATTGAAGTTCCCTGCGCGAATTGCAAATGAATCGTTATCTATGCGATATCTCACGTGTTTTACGTTAAAAAGCGTCGAACAAGCGTCGTTCTGCATCAGAAACGCAACTATTAAAGTACACAGCGCGAATTGAAAACGAATCGCTATCTATGCAATATCTCACGTGTTTTACGTTAAAATGCTTCAAACAAGCGTGGATCTGCATCAGAAACGAAACTATTGAAGTTCCCAGCGCGAATTGCAAACGAATCGCTATCTATGCGATATCTCACGTGTTTTACGTTAAAAAGCGTCAAACAAGCGTTGATCTGCATCAGAAACGTTACTATTAAATTTCCCAGCTCGAATTGCAAATGAATCGTAATCTATAGGATATCTCACGTGTTTTACGTTAAAAAGCGTCGAACAAGCGTTGATCTGCATCAGAAACGAAACTATTGAAGTTCCCTGCGCGAATTGCAAACGAATCGATCTTTGCGGTATCTCACGTGTTTTACGTTAAAATGCGTCAAACAAGCGTGGATCTGCATCAGAAACGAAACTATTGAAGTTCCCTGCGCGAATTGCAAAAGAATTGTTATCTATGCGAAATCTCACGTGTTTTACGTTAAAAAGCGTCGAGCAAGCGTTGATCTGCATCAGAAACATAACTATTGAATTTCCCATCGCGAATTGCAAACGAATCGCTATCTATGCGATATCTCACGTGTTTTACGTTAAAATGCTTCAAACAATTGTCGATCTTCATCTGAAACGAATCTATTGACATTTACAGCGAGAATTGCAAATGAATCGTTATCTATGCGATATCTCACGTGTTTTACGTTAAAGAGCGTCAAACAAGCGTTGATCTGCTTCAGAAACATAACTATTGAAGTTCACAGCGCGAATTGCAAACGAATCTCTGTCTATGCGATATCTCACGTGTTTTACGTTGAAATGCTTCAAACAAGCGTCGATCTTCTACTGAAACGAATCTATTGACATTTACAGCGAGAATTGCAAATGAATCGTTATCTATGCGATATCTCATGTGTTTTACGTTAAAGAGCATCAAACAAGCGTTGATCTGCATCAGAAACGAAACTATTGAAGTTCCCTGCGCGAATTGCAAATGAATCGTTATCTATGCGATATCTCACGTGTTTTACGTTAAAAAGCGTCGAACAAGCGTTGATCTGCATCAGAAACATAACTATTGAAGTTCCCAGCGCAATTTGCAAACGAATGGCTATCTATGCGTTATCTCACGTGTTGTACGTTGTAATGCTTCAAACAAGCGTGGATCTGCATCAGAAACGAAGCTATTGAAGTTCCCTGGGCGAATTGCAAATGAATTGTTATCTATGCGAAATCTCACGTGTTTTACGTTAAAAAGCGTCGAACAAGCGTTGATCTGCATCAGAAACATAACTATTGAAGTTCCCAGCGCAATTTGCAAACGAATGGCTATCTATGCGTTATCTCACGTGTTGTACGTTGTAATGCTTCAAACAAGCGTGGATCTGCATCAGAAACGAAATTATTGAAGTTCCCTGCGCGAATTGCAAACGAATCGCTATCTATGCGATATCTCACGTGTTTTACGTTAAAAAGCGTCGAACCATCGTTGATCTGCTTCAGAAACATAACTATTGTGGATCACAGCGCGAATTGCAAACGATTCGCTTTCTATGCGGTATCTCACGTGTTGTACGTTATAATGCTTCAAACAAGCGTGGATCTGCATCAGAAACGAAACTATTAAAGTTCCCTGAGCGAATTGCAAACGAATCGCTATCTATGCGATATCTCACGTGTTTTACGTTAAAAAGCGTCGAACAAGCGTTGATCAGCTTCAGAAACGTAACTATTGAAGTTCCCAGCGCGAATTGCAAACGAATCGCTATGTATGCGTTATCTCACGTGTTTTACGTTATAATGCTTCAAATAAGCGTGGATCTTCATCTGAAACGAAACTATTGTCGTTTACAGCGAGAATTGCAAATGAATCGTTATCTATGCAATATCTCACGTGTTTTACGTTAAAGAGCGTCAAACAAGCGTTGATCTGCATCAGAAACGAAACTATTGAAGTTCCCTGCGCCAATTGCAAATGAATCGTTATCTATGCGATATCTCACGTGTTTTACGTTAAAAAGCGTCGAACAAGCGTTGATCTGCATCAGAAACATAACTATTGAAGATCCCAGCGCGAATTGCAAACGAATCGCTATGTATGCGTTATCTCACGTGTTTTACGTTATAATGCTTCAAATAAGCGTGGATCTTCATCTGAAACGAAACTATTGTCGTTTACAGCGAGAATTGCAAATGAATCGTTATCTATGCAATATCTCACGTGTTTTACGTTAAAGAGCGTCAAACAAGCGTTGATCTGCATCAGAAACGAAACTATTGAAGTTCCCTGCGCGAATTGCAAATGAATCGTTATCTATGAGATATCTCACGTGTTTTACGTTAAAAAGCGTCGAACAAGCGTTGATCTGCATCAGATACATAACTATTGAAGATCACAGCGCGAATTGCAAACGAATCGCTATCTATGCGGTAGATCAAGTGTTTTACGCTAAAATGCGTCAAACAAGCGTGGATCTGCATCAGAAACGAAACTATTGAAGTTCCCTGAGCGAATTACATACGAATCGCTATCTATGCGATATCTCACGTGTTTTACGTTAAAAAGCGTCGAACAAGCGTTGATCAGCTTCAGAAACGTAACTATTGAAGTTCCCAGCGCGAATTGCAAACGAATCGCTATGTATGCGTTATCTCACGTGTTTTACGTTATAATGCTTCAAATAAGCGTGGATCTTCATCTGAAACGAAACTATTGTCGTTTACAGCGAGAATTGCAAATGAATCGTTATCATTGCGATATCTCACGTGTTTTACGTTAAAGAGCGTCAAACAAGCGTTGATCTGCATCAGAAACGAAACTATTGAAGTTCCCTGCGCGAATTGCAAATGAATCGTTATCTATGCGATATGTCACGTGTTTTATGTTAAAAAGCGTCGAACAAGCGTTGATCTGCATCAGAAACATAACTATTGAAGTTCACAGCGCGAATTGCAAACGAATCGCTATCTATGCGGTATCTCACGTGTTTTACGTTAAAATGCGTCAAACAAGCGTGGATCTGCATCAGAAACGAAACTATTGAAGTTCCCTGAGCGAATTGCAAACGAATCGTTATCTATGCGATATCTCACGTGTTTTACGTTAAAAAGCGTCAAACAAGCGTTGATCTGCATCAGAAACGAAACTATTGAAGTTCCCTGCGCGAATTGCAAACGAATCGCTATCTATGCGATATCTCACGTGTTTTACGTTAAAATGCTTCAAACAAGCGTCGATCTTCATCTGAAACGAATCTATTGACATTTACAGCGAGAATTGCAAATGAATCGTTATCTATGCGATATCTCACGTGTTTTACGTTAAAAAGCGTCGAACAAGCGTTGATCTGCATCAGATACATAACTATTGAAGTTCACAGCGCGAATTGCAAACGAATCGCTATCTATGCGGTATCTCAAGTGTTTTACGTTAAAATGCGTCAAACAAGCGTGGATCTGCATCAGAAACGAAGCTATTGAAGTTCCCTGGGCGAATTGCAAATGAATTGTTATCTATGCGAAATCTCACGTGTTTTACGTTAAAAAGCGTCGAACAAGCGTTGATCTGCATCAGAAACATAACTATTGAAGTTCCCAGCGCAATTTGCAAACGAATGGCTATCTATGCGTTATCTCACGTGTTGTACGTTGTAATGCTTCAAACAAGCGTGGATCTGCATCAGAAACGAAATTATTGAAGTTCCCTGCGCGAATTGCAAACGAATCGCTATCTATGCGATATCTCACGTGTTTTACGTTATAAAGCGTCGAACCATCGTTGATCTGCTTCAGAAACATAACTATTGTGGTTCACAGCGCGAATTGCAAACGATTCGCTTTCTATGCGGTATCTCACGTGTTGTACGTTATAATGCTTCAAACAAGCGTGGATCTGCATCAGAAACGAAACTATTAAAGTTCCCTGAGCGAATTGCAAACGAATCGCTATCTATGCGATATCTCACGTGTTTTACGTTAAAAAGCGTCGAACAAGCGTTGATCAGCTTCAGAAACGTAACTATTGAAGTTCCCAGCGCGAATTGCAAACGAATCGCTATGTATGCGTTATCTCACGTGTTTTACGTTATAATGCTTCAAATAAGCGTGGATCTTCATCTGAAACGAAACTATTGTCGTTTACAGCGAGAATTGCAAATGAATCGTTATCTATGCAATATCTCACGTGTTTTACGTTAAAGAGCGTCAAACAAGCGTTGATCTGCATCAGAAACGAAACTATTGAAGTTCCCTGCGCGAATTGCAAATGAATCGTTATCTATGCGATATCTCACGTGTTTTACGTTAAAAAGCGTCGAACAAGCGTTGATCTGCATCAGAAACATAACTATTGAAGATCCCAGCGCGAATTGCAAACGAATCGCTATGTATGCGTTATCTCACGTGTTTTACGTTATAATGCTTCAAATAAGCGTGGATCTTCATCTGAAACGAAACTATTGTCGTTTACAGCGAGAATTGCAAATGAATCGTTATCTATGCAATATCTCACGTGTTTTACGTTAAAGAGCGTCAAACAAGCGTTGATCTGCATCAGAAACGAAACTATTGAAGTTCCCTGCGCGAATTGCAAATGAATCGTTATATATGCGATATCTCACGTGTTTTACGTTAAAAAGCGTCGAACAAGCGTTGATCTGCATCAGAAACATAACTATTGAAGTTCACAGCGCGAATTGCAAACGAATCGCTATCTATGCGGTATCTCACATGTTGTACGTTATAATGCTTCAAACAAGCGTGGATCTGCATCAGAAACGAAACTATTGAAGTTTCCTGCGCGAATTGCAAACGAATCGCTATCTATGCGATACCTCACGTGTTTTACGTTAAAAAGCGTCGAACAAGCGTTGATCTGCATCAGAAACGAAACTATTGAAGTTCCCTGCGCGAATTGCAAACGAATCGCTATCTATGCGATATCTCACGTGTTTTACGTTAAAATGCTTCAAACAAGCGTTGATCTGCATCAGAAACGTAACTATTGAATTTCCCAGCGCAAATTGCAAATGAATCGTTATCTATGCGATATCTCACGTGTTTTACGTTAAAAAGCGTCGAACAAACGTTGATCTGCACCAGAAAAATAACTATTGAATTTCCCAGCGCGAATTGCAAACGAATCGGTGTCTATGCGATATCTCACGTGTTTTACGTTGAAATGCTTCAAACAAGCGTCGATCTTCTACTGAAACGAATCTATTGACATTTACAGCGAGAATTGCAAATGAATCGTTATCTGTGCGATATTTCACGTGTTTTACGTTAAAGAGCGTCAAACAAGCGTTGATCTGCATCAGAAACGAAACTATTGAAGTTCCCTGCGCGAATTGCAAATGAATCGTTATCTATGAGATATCTCACGTGTTTCACGTTAAAAAGCGTCGAACAAGCGTTGATCTGCATCAGATACATAACTATTGAAGTTCACAGCGCGAATTGCAAACGAATCGCTATCTATGCGGTAGATCAAGTGTTTTACGCTAAAATGCGTCAAACAAGCGTGGATCTGCATCAGAAACGAAACTATTGAAGTTCCCTGAGCGAATTGCATACGAATCGCTATCTATGCGATATCTCACGTGTTTTACGTTAAAAAGCGTCGAACAAGCGTTGATCAGCTTCAGAAACGTAACTATTGAAGTTCCCAGCGCGAATTGCAAACGAATCGCTATCTATGCGGTATCTCACGTGTTTTACGTTATAATGCTTCAAATAAGCGTGGATCTTCATCTGAAACGAAACTATTGTCGTTTACAGCGAGAATTGCAAATGAATCGTTATCATTGCGATATCTCACGTGTTTTACGTTAAAGAGCGTCAAACAAGCGTTGATCAGCATCAGAAACGAAACTATTGAAGTTCCCTGCGAGAATTGCAAATGAATCGTTATCTATGCGGTATCTCAAGTGTTTTATGTTAAAAAGCGTCGAACAAGCGTTGATCTGCATCAGAAACATAACTATTGAAGTTCACAGCGCGAATTGCAAACGAATCGCTATCTATGCGGTATCTCACGTGTTTTACGTTAAAATGCGTCAAACAAGCGTGGATCTGCATCAGAAACGAAACTATTGAAGTTCCCTGAGCGAATTGCAAACGAATCGTTATCTATGCGATATCTCACGTGTTTTACGTTAAAAAGCGTCAAACAAGCGTTGATCTGCATCAGAAACGAAACTATTGAAGTTCCCTGCGCGAATTGCAAACGAATCGCTATCTATGCGATATCTCACGTGTTTTACGTTAAAATGCTTCAAACAAGCGTCGATCTTCATCTGAAACGAATCTATTGACATTTACAGCGAGAATTGCAAATGAATCGTTATCTATGCGATATCTCACGTGTTTTACGTTAAAAAGCGTCAAACAAGCGTTGATCTGCATCAGAAACGAAACTATTGAAGTTCCCTGCGCGAATTGCAAATGAATCGTTATCTATTCGATATCTCACGTGTTTTACGTTAAAAAGCGTCGAACAAGCGTTGATCTGCATCAGAAACATAACTATTTAAGTTCACAGCGCGAATTGCAAACGAATCGCTATCTATGCGGTATCTCACGTGTTTTACGTTAAAATACGTCAAAGAAGCGTGGATCTGCATCAGAAACGAAACTATTGAAGTTCCCTGCGCGAATTGCAAACGAATCGCTATCTATGCGATATCTCACGTGTTGTACGTTGTAATGCTTCAAACAAGCGTGGATCTGCATCAGAAACGAAATTATTGAAGTTCCCAGCGCGAATTGCAAACGAATCGCTATCTATGCGATATCTCACGTGTTTTACGTTAAAAAGCGTCGAACCATCGTTGATCTGCTTCAGAAACATAACTATTGTGGTTCACAGCGCGAATTGCAAACGATTCGCTTTCTATGCGGTATCTCACGTGTTGTACGTTATAATGCTTCAAACAAGCGTGGATCTGCATCCGAAACGAAACTATTGAAGTTCCCTGAGCGAATTGCAAACGAATCGCTATCTATGCGATATCTCACGTGTTTTACGTTAAAAAGCGTCGAACAAGCGTTGATCAGCTTCAGAAACGTAACTATTGAAGTTCCCAGCGCGAATTGCAAACGAATCGCTATGTATGCGTTATCTCACGTGTTTTACGTTATAATGCTTCAAATAAGCGTGGATCTTCATCTGAAACGAAACTATTGTCGTTTACAGCGAGAATTGCAAATGAATCGTTATCTATGCAATATCTCACGTGTTTTACGTTAAAGAGCGTCAAACAAGCGTTGATCTGCATCAGAAACGAAACTATTGAAGTTCCCTGCGCGAATTGCAAATGAATCGTTATCTATGCGATATCTCACGTGTTTTACGTTAAAAAGCGTCGAACAAGCGTTGATCTGCATCAGAAACATAACTATTGAAGATCCCAGCGCGAATTGCAAACGAATCGCTATGTATGCGTTATCTCACGTGTTTTACGTTATAATGCTTCAAATAAGCGTGGATCTTCATCTGAAACGAAACTATTGACGTTTACAGCGAGAATTGCAAATGAATCGTTATCTATGCAATATCTCACGTGTTTTACGTTAAAAAGCGTCAAACAAGCGTTGATCTGCATCAGAAACGAAACTATTGAAGTTCCCTGCGCGAATTGCAAATGAATCGTTATCTATGCGATATCTCACGTGTTTTACGTTAAAAAGCGTCGAACAAGCGTTGATCTGCATCAGAAACATAACTATTGAAGTTCACAGCGCGAATTGCAAACGAATCGCTATCTATGCGATATCTCACGTGTTTTACGTTAAAAAGCGTCGAACAAGTGTTGATCTGCATCAGAAACGAAACTATTGAAGTTCCCTGCGCGAATTGCAAACGAATCGCTATCTATGCGATATCTCACGTGTTTTACGTTAAAATGCTTCAAACAAGCGTTGATCTGCATCAGAAACGTAACTATTGAATTTCCCAGCGTGAATTGCAAATGAATCGTTATCTATGCGATATCTAACGTGTTTTACGTTAAAAAGCGTCGAACAAACGTTGATCTGCATCAGAAACATAACTATTGAATTTCCCAGCGCGAATTGCAAACGAATCGGTGTCTATGCGATATCTCACGTGTTTTACGTTGAAATGCTTCAAACAAGCGTCGATCTTCTACTGAAACGAATCTATTGACATTTACAGCGAGAATTGCAAATGAATCGTTATCTGTGCGATATTTCACGTGTTTTACGTTAAAGAGCGTCAAACAAGCGTTGATCTGCATCAGAAACGAAACTATTGAAGTTCCCTGCGCGAATTGCAAATGAATCGTTATCTATGAGATATCTCACGTGTTTTACGTTAAAAAGCGTCGAACAAGCGTTGATCTGCATCAGATACATAACTATTGTAGTTCACAGCGCGAATTGCAAACGAATCGCTATCTATGCGGTAGATCAAGTGTTTTACGCTAAAATGCGTCAAACAAGCGTGGATCTGCATCAGAAACGAAACTATTGAAGTTCCCTGAGCGAATTGCATACGAATCGCTATCTATGCAATATCTCACGTGTTTTACGTTAAAAAGCGTCGAACAAGCGTTGATCAGCTTCAGAAACGTAACTATTGAAGTTCCCAGCGCGTGTTTTACGTTAAAGAGCGTCAAACAAGCGTTGATCTGCATCAGAAACGAAACTATTGAAGTTCCCTGCGCGAATTGCAAATGAATCGTTATCTATGCGATATCTCACGTGTTTTATGTTAAAAAGCGTCGAACAAGCGTTGATCTGCATCAGAAACATAACTATTGAAGTTCCCAGCGCGAATTGCAAACGAATCGCTATCTATGCGATATCTCACGTGTTTTACGTTAAAATGCGTCAAACAAGCGTGGATCTGCATCAGAAACGAAACTATTGAAGTTCCCTGAGCGAATTGCAAACGAATCGTTATCTATGCGATATCTCACGTGTTTTACGTTAAAAAGCGTCAAACAAGCGTTGATCTGCATCAGAAACGAAACTATTGAAGTTCCCTTCGCGAATTGCAAACGAATCGCTATCTATGCGATATCTCACGTGTTTTACGTTAAAATGCTTCAAACAAGCGTCGATCTTCATCTGAAACGAATCTATTGACATTTACAGCGAGAATTGCAAATGAATCGTTATCTATGCGATATCTCACGTGTTTTACGTTAAAGAGCGTCAAACAAGCGTTGATCTGCATCAGAAACGAAAATATTGAAGTTCCCTGCGCGAATTGCAAATGAATCGTTATCTATGCGATATCTCACGTGTTTTACGTTAAAAAGCGTCGAACAAGCGTTGATCTGCATCAGAAACATAACTATTTAAGTTCACAGCGCGAATTGCAAACGAATCGCTATCTATGCGGTATCTCACGTGTTTTACGTTAAAATACGTCAAAGAAGCGTGGATCTGCATCAGAAACGAAACTATTGAAGTTCCCTGCGCGAATTGCAAACGAATCGCTATCTATGCGATATCTCACGTGTTTTACGTTAAAGAGCGTCAAACCAGCGTTGATCTGCATCAGAAACGTAACTATTAAAGTTCCCAGCTCGAATTGCACATGAATCGTTATCTATGCGATATCTCACGTGTTTTACGTTAAAAAGCGTCGAACAAGCGTTGTTCTGCATCAGAAACGAAACTATTGAAGTTCCCTGCGCGAATTGCAAACGAATCGATCTTTGCGATATCTCACGTGTTTTACGTTAAAATGCGTCAAACAAGCGTGGATCTGCATCAGAAACGAAACTATTGAAGTTCCCTGCGCGAATTGCAAAAGAATTGTTATCTATGCGAAATCTCACGTGTTTTACGTTAAAAAGCGTCGAGCAAGCGTTGATCTGCATCAGAAACATAACTATTGAATTTCCCATCGCGAATTGCAAACGAATCGCTATCTATGCGATATCTCACGTGTTTTACGTTGAAATGCTTCAAACAATTGTCGATCTTCATCTGAAACGAATCTATTGACGTTTACAGCGAGAATTGCAAATTAATCGTTATCTATGCGATATCTCACGTGTTTTACGTTAAAAAGCTTCAAACAAGCGTTGATCTGCATCAGAAACACAACTATTGATGTTCCCAGCGCGAATTGCAAACGAATCGCTGTCTATGCGATATCTCACGTGTTTTACGTTGAAATGCTTCAAACAAGCGTCGATCTTCTACTGAAACGAATCTATTGACATTTACAGCGAGAATTGCAAATGAATCGTTATCTATGCGATATCTCATGTGTTTTACGTTAAAGAGCATCAAACAAGCGTTGATCTGCATCAGAAACGAAACTATTGAAGTTCCCTGCGCGAATTGCAAATGAATCGTTATCTATGCGATATCTCACGTGTTTTACGTTAAAAAGCGTCGAACAAGCGTTGATCTGCATCAGATACATAACTATTGAAGTTCACAGCGCGAATTGCAAACGAATCGCTATCTATGCGGTATCTCAAGTGTTTTACGTTAAAATGCGTCAAACAAGCGTGGATCTGCATCAGAAACGAAGCTATTGAAGTTCCCTGGGCGAATTGCAAATGAATTGTTATCTATGCGAAATCTCACGTGTTTTACGTTAAAAAGCGTCGAACAAGCGTTGATCTGCATCAGAAACATAACTATTGAAGTTCCCAGCGCAATTTGCAAACGAATGGCTATCTATGCGTTATCTCACGTGTTGTACGTTGTAATGCTTCAAACAAGCGTGGATCTGCATCAGAAACGAAATTATTGAAGTTCCCTGCGCGAATTGCAAACGAATCGCTATCTATGCGATATCTCACGTGTTTTACGTTAAAAAGCGTCGAACCATCGTTGATCTGCTTCAGAAACATAACTATTGTGGTTCACAGCGCGAATTGCAAACGATTCGCTTTCTATGCGGTATCTCACGTGTTGTACGTTATAATGCTTCAAACAAGCGTGGATCTGCATCAGAAACGAAACTATTAAAGTTCCCTGAGCGAATTGCAAACGAATCGCTATCTATGCGATATCTCACGTGTTTTACGTTAAAAAGCGTCGAACAAGCGTTGATCAGCTTCAGAAACGTAACTATTGAAGTTCCCAGCGCGAATTGCAAACGAATCGCTATGTATGCGTTATCTCACGTGTTTTACGTTATAATGCTTCAAATAAGCGTGGATCTTCATCTGAAACGAAACTATTGTCGTTTACAGCGAGAATTGCAAATGAATCGTTATCTATGCAATATCTCACGTGTTTTACGTTAAAGAGCGTCAAACAAGCGTTGATCTGCATCAGAAACGAAACTATTGAAGTTCCCTGCGCGAATTGCAAATGAATCGTTATCTATGCGATATCTCACGTGTTTTACGTTAAAAAGCGTCGAACAAGCGTTGATCTGCATCAGAAACATAACTATTGAAGATCCCAGCGCGAATTGCAAACGAATCGCTATGTATGCGTTATCTCACGTGTTTTATGTTATAATGCTTCAAATAAGCGTGGATCTTCATCTGAAACGAAACTATTGTCGTTTACAGCGAGAATTGCAAATTAATCGTTATCTATGCAATATCTCACGTGTTTTACGTTAAAAAGCGTCAAACAAGCGTTGATCTGCATCAGAAACGAAACTATTGAAGTTCCCTGCGCGAATTGCAAATGAATCGTTATCTATGCGATATCTCACGTGTTTTACGTTAAAAAGCGTCGAACAAGCGTTGATCTGCATCAGAAACATAACTATTGAAGTTCACAGCGCGAATTGCAAACGAATCGCTATCTATGCGGTATCTCACATGTTGTACGTTATAATGCTTCAAACAAGCGTTGATCTGCATCAGAAACGAAACTATTGAAGTTCCCTGCGCGAATTGCAAACGAATCGCTATCTATGCGATATCTCACGTGTTTTACGTTAAAATGCTTCAAACAATCGTCGATCTTCATCTGAAACGAATCTATTGACGTTTACAGCGAGAATTGCAAATGAATCGTTATCTATGCGATATCTCACGTGTTTTACGTTAAAAAGCGTCAAACAAGCGTTGATCTGCATCAGAAACGAAAATATTGAAGTTCCCTGCGCGAATTGCAAATGAATCGTTATCTATTCGATAACTCACGTGTTTTACGTTAAAAAGCGTCGAACAAGCGTTGATCTGCATCAGAAACATAACTATTTAAGTTCACAGCGCGAATTGCAAACGAAACGCTATCTATGCGGTATCTCACGTGTTTTACGTTAAAATACGTCAAAGAAGCGTGGATCTGCATCAGAAACGAAACTATTGAAGTTCCCTGCGCGAATTGCAAACGAATCGCTATCTATGCGATATCTCACGTGTTTTACGTTAAAGAGCGTCAAACCAGCGTTGATCTGCATCAGAAACGTAACTATTAAAGTTCCCAGCTCGAATTGCACATGAATCGTTATCTATGCGATATCTCACGTGTTTTACGTTAAAAAGCGTCGAACAAGCGTTGATCTGCATCAGAAACGAAACTATTGAAGTTCCCTGCGCGAATTGCAAAAGAATTGTTATCTATGCGAAATCTCACGTGTTTTACGTTAAAAAGCGTCGAGCAAGCGTTGATCTGCATCAGAAACATAACTATTGAATTTCCCATCGCGAATTGCAAACGAATCGCTATCTATGCGATATCTCACGTGTTTTACGTTGAAATGCTTCAAACAATTGTCGATCTTCATCTGAAACGAATCTATTGACATTTACAGCGAGAATTGCAAATGAATCGTTATCTATGCGATATCTCACGTGTTTTACGTTAAAGAGCGTCAAACAAGCGTTGATCTGCTTCAGAAACATAACTATTGATGTTCACAGCGCGAATTGCAAACGAATCGCTGTCTATGCGATATCTCACGTGTTTTACGTTGAAATGCTTCAAACAAGCGTCGATCTTCTACTGAAACGAGTCTATTGACATTTACAGCGAGAATTGCAAATGAATCGTTATCTATGCGATATCTCATGTGTTTTACGTTAAAGAGCATCAAACAAGCGTTGATCTGCATCAGAAACGAAACTATTGAAGTTCCCTGCGCGAATTGCAAATGAATCGTTATCTATGCGATATCTCACGTGTTTTACGTTAAAAAGCGTCGAACAAGCGTTGATCTGCATCAGATACATAACTATTGAAGTTCACAGCGCGAATTGCAAACGAATCGCTATCTATGCGGTATCTCAAGTGTTTTACGTTAAAATGCGTCAAACAAGCGTGGATCTGCATCAGAAACGAAGCTATTGAAGTTCCCTGGGCGAATTGCAAATGAATTGTTATCTATGCGAAATCTCACGTGTTTTACGTTAAAAAGCGTCGAACAAGCGTTGATCTGCATCAGAAACATAACTATTGAAGTTCCCAGCGCAATTTGCAAACGAATGGCTATCTATGCGTTATCTCACGTGTTGTACGTTGTAATGCTTCAAACAAGCGTGGATCTGCATCAGAAACGAAATTATTGAAGTTCCCTGCGCGAATTGCAAACGAATCGCTATCTATGCGATATCTCACGTGTTTTACGTTAAAAAGCGTCGAACCATCGTTGATCTGCTTCAGAAACATAACTATTGTGGTTCACAGCGCGAATTGCAAACGATTCGCTTTCTATGCGGTATCTCACGTGTTGTACGTTATAATGCTTCAAACAAGCGTGGATCTGCATCAGAAACGAAACTATTAAAGTTCCCTGAGCGAATTGCAAACGAATCGCTATCTATGCGATATCTCACGTGTTTTACGTTAAAAAGCGTCGAACAAGCGTTGATCAGCTTCAGAAACGTAACTATTGAAGTTCCCAGCGCGAATTGCAAACGAATCGCTATGTATGCGTTATCTCACGTGTTTTACGTTATAATGCTTCAAATAAGCGTGGATCTTCATCTGAAACGATACTATTGTCGTTTACAGCGAGAATTGCAAATGAATCGTTATCTATGCAATATCTCACGTGTTTTATGTTAAAGAGCGCCAAACAAGCGTTGATCTGCATCAGAAACGAAACTATTGAAGTTCCCTGCGCGAATTGCAAATGAATCGTTATCTATGCGATATCTCACGTGTTTTACGTTAAAAAGCGTCGAACAAGCGTTGATCTGCATCAGAAACGTAACTATTGAAGATCCCAGCGCGAATTGCAAACGAATCGCTATGTATGCGTTATCTCACGTGTTTTAGGTTATAATGCTTCAAATAAGCGTGGATCTTCATCTGAAACGAAACTATTGTCGTTTACAGCGAGAATTGCAAATGAATCGTTATCTATGCAATATCTCACGTGTTTTACGTTAAAAAGCGTCAAACAAGCGTTGATCTGCATCAGAAACGAAACTATTGAAGTTCCCTGCGCGAATTGCAAATGAATCGTTATCTATGCGATATCTCACGTGTTTTACGTTAAAAAGCGTCGAACAAGCGTTGATCTGCATCAGAAACATAACTATTGAAGTTCACAGCGCGAATTGCAAACGAATCGCTATCTATGCGATATCTCACATGTTGTACGTTATAATGCTTCAAACAAGCGTGGATCTGCATCAGAAACGAAACTATTGAAGTTTCCTGCGCGAATTGCAAACGAATCGCTATCTATGCGATACCTCACGTGTTTTACGTTAAAAAGCGTCGAACAAGTGTTGATCTGCATCAGAAACGAACTATTGAAGTTCCCTGCGCGAATTGCAAACGAATCGCTATCTATGCGATATCTCACGTGTTTTACGTTAAAATGCTTCAAACAAGGGTTGATCTGCATCAGAAACGTAACTATTGAATTTCCCAGCGCAAATTGCAAATGAATCGTTATCTATGCGATATCTCACGTGTTTTACGTTAAAAAGCGTCGAACAAACGTTGATCTGCACCAGAAAAATAACTATTGAATTTCCCAGCGCGAATTGCAAACGAATCGGTGTCTATGCGATATCTCACGTGTTTTACGTTGAAATGCTTCAAACAAGCGTCGATCTTCTACTGAAACGAATCTATTGACATTTACAGCGAGAATTGCAAATGAATCGTTATCTGTGCGATATTTCACGTGTTTTACGTTAAAAAGCGTCAAACAAGCGTTGATCGGCATCAGAAACGAAACTATTGAAGTTCCCTGCGCGAATTGCAAATGAATCGTTATCTATGAGATATCTCACGTGTTTTACGTTAAAAAGCGTCAAACAAGCGTTGATCTGCATCAGAAACATAACTATTGAAGTTCACAGCGCGAATTGCAAACGAATCGCTATCTATGCGGTAGATCAAGTGTTTTACGTTAAAATGCGTCAAACAAGCGTGGATCTGCATCAGAAACGAAGCTATTGAAGTTCCCTGGGCGAATTGCAAATGAATTGTTATCTATGCGAAATCTCACGTGTTTTACGTTAAAAAGCGTCGAACAAGCTTTGATCTGCATCAGAAACATAACTATTGAAGTTCCCAGCGCAATTTGCAAACGAATCGCTATCTATGCGTTATCTCACGTGTTGTACGTTGTAATGCTTCAAACAAGCGTGGATCTGCATCAGAAACATAACTATTGTGGTTCACAGCGCGAATTGCAAACGATTCGCTTTCTATGCGGTATCTCACGTGTTGTACGTTATAATGCTTCAAACAAGCGTGGATCTGCATCAGAAACGAAACTATTGAAGTTCCCTGAGCGAATTGCATACGAATCGCTGTCTATGCGATATCTCACGTGTTTTACGTTAAAAAGCGTCGAACAAGCGTTGATCAGCTTCAGAAACGTAACTATTGAAGTTCCCAGCGCGAATTGCAAACGAATCGCTATGTATGCGTTATCTCACGTGTTTTACGTTATAATGCTTCAAATAAGCGTGGATCTTCATCTGAAACCAAACTATTGTCGTTTACAGCGAGAATTGCAAATGAATCGTTATCTATGCGATATCTCACGTGTTTTACGTTAAAAAGCGTCAAACAAGCGTTGATCTGCATCAGAAATGAAACTATTGAAGTTTCCAGCGCGAATTGCAAACGAATCGCTATCTATGCGATATCTCACGTGTTTTACGTTAAAAAGCGTCGAACAAGCGTTGATCTGCATCAGAAACATAACTATTGAAGTTCACAGCGCGAATTGCAAACGAATCGCTATCTATGCGGTATCTCACGTGTTTTACGTTAAAATGCGTCAAACAAGCGTGGATCTGCATCAGAAACGAAACTATTGAAGTTCCCTGAGCGAATTGCAAATGAATCGTTATCTATGCGATATCTCACGTGTTTTACGTTAAAAAGCGTCAAACAAGCGTTGATCTGCATCAGAAACAAAACTATTGAAGTTCCCTGCGCGAATTGCAAACGAATCGCTATCTATGCGTTATCTCACGTGTTTTACGTTAAAATGCTTAAAACAAGCGTAGATCTTCATCAGAAACGAAACTATTGACGTTTACAGCGAGAATTGCAAATTAATCGTTATCTATGCGATATCTCACGTGTTTTACGTTAAAAAGCGTCAAACAAGCGTTGATCTGCATCAGAAACGAATCTATTGAAGTTCCCTGCGCGAATTGCAAATGAATCGTTATCTATGCGATATCTCACGTGTTTTACGTTAAAAAGCGTCGAACAAGCGTTGATCTGCATCAGAAACATAACTATTGAAGTTCACTGCGCGAATTGCAAACGAATCGCTATCTATGCGTTATCTCACGTGTTTTACGTTAAAATACGTCAAAGAAGCGTGGATCTGCATCAGAAACGAAACTATTGAAGTTCCCTGCGCGAATTGCAAACGAATCGCTATCTATGCGATATCTCACGTGTTTTACGTTAAAAAGCGTCAAACAAGCGTTGATCTGCATCAGAAACGTAACTATTAAAGTTCCCAGCTCGAATTGCAAATGAATCGTTATCTATGCGATATCTCACGTGTTTTACGTTAAAAAGCGTCGAACAAGCGTTGATCTGCATCAGAAACGAAACTATTGAAGTTCCCTGCGCGAATTGCAAACGAATCGATCTTTGCGATATCTCACGTGTTTTACGTTAAAATGCGTCAAACAAGCGTGGATCTGCATCAGAAACGAAACTATTGAAGTTCCCTGCGCGAATTGCAAAAGAATTGTTATCTATGCGAAATCTCACGTGTTTTACGTTAAAAAGCGTCGAGCAAGCGTTGATCTGCATCAGAAACATAACTATTGAATTTCCCATCGCGAATTGCAAACGAATCGCTATCTATGCGATATCTCACGTGTTTTACGTTGAAATGCTTCAAACAAGTGTCGATCTTCATCTGAAACGAATCTATTGACATTTACAGCGAGAATTGCAAATGAATCGTTATCTATGCGATATCTCACGTGTTTTACGTTAAAGAGCGTCAAACAAGCGTTGATCTGCTTCAGAAACATAACTATTGAAGTTCACAGCGCGAATTGCAAACGAATCGCTATCTATGCGATATCTCACGTGTTTTACGTTGAAATGCTTCAAACAAGCGTCGATCTTTTACTGAAACGAATCTATTGACATTTACAGCGAGAATTGCAAATGAATCGTTATCTATGCGATATCTCATGTGTTTTACGTTAAAGAGCATCAAACAAGCGTTGATCTGCATCAGAAACGAAACTATTGAAGTTCCCTGCGCGAATTGCAAATGAATCGTTATCTATGCGATATCTCACGTGTTCTACGTTAAAAAGCGTCGAACAAGCGTTGATCTGCATCAGATACATAACTATTGAAGTTCATAGCGCGAATTGCAAACGAATCGCTATCTATGCGGTATCTCAAGTGTTTTACGTTAAAATGCGTCAAACAAGCGTGGATCTGCATCAGAAACGAAGCTATTGAAGTTCCCTGGGCGAATTGCAAATGAATTGTTATCTATGCGAAATCTCACGTGTTTTACGTTAAAAAGCGTCGAACAAGCGTTGATCTGCATCAGAAACATAACTATTGAAGTTCCCAGCGCAATTTGCAAACGAATGGCTATCTATGCGTTATCTCACGTGTTGTACGTTGTAATGCTTCAAACAAGCGTGGATCTGCATCACAAACGAAATTATTGAAGTTCCCTGCGCGAATTGCAAACGAATCGCTATCTATGCGATATCTCACGTGTTTTACGTTAAAAAGCGTCGAACCATCGTTGATCTGCTTCAGAAACATAACTATTGTGGTTCACAGCGCGAATTGCAAACGATTCGCTTTCTATGCGGTATCTCACGTGTTGTACGTTATAATGCTTCAAACAAGCGTGGATCTGCATCAGAAACGAAACTATTAAAGTTCCCTGAGCGAATTGCAAACGAATCGCTATCTATGCGATATCTCACGTGTTTTACGTTAAAAAGCGTCGAACAAGCGTTGATCAGCTTCAGAAACGTAACTATTGAAGTTCCCAGCGCGAATTGCAAACGAATCGCTATGTATGCGTTATCTCACGTGTTTTACGTTATAATGCTTCAAATAAGCGTGGATCTTCATCTGAAACGAAACTATTGTCGTTTACAGCGAGAATTGCAAATGAATCGTTATCTATGCAATATCTCACGTGTTTTACGTTAAAGAGCGTCAAACAAGCGTTGATCTGCATCAGAAACGAAACTATTGAAGTTCCCTGCGCGAATTGCAAATGAATCGTTATCTATGCGATATCTCACGTGTTTTACGTTAAAAAGCGTCGAACAAGCGTTGATCTGCATCAGAAACATAACTATTGAAGATCCCAGCGCGAATTGCAAACGAATCGCTATGTATGCGTTATCTCACGTGTTTTACGTTATAATGCTTCAAATAAGCGTGGATCTTCATCTGAAACGAAACTATTGTCGTTTACAGCGAGAATTGCAAATGAATCGTTATCTATGCAATATCTCACGTGTTTTACGTTAAAGAGCGTCAAACAAGCGTTGATCTGCATCAGAAACGAAACTATTGAAGTTCCCTGCGCGAATTGCAAATGAATCGTTATCTATGCGATATCTCACGTGTTTTACGTTAAAAAGCGTCGAACAAGCGTTGATCTGCATCAGAAACATAACTATTGAAGTTCCCAGCGCGAATTGCAAACGAATCGCTATCTATGGGGTATCTCACGTGTTTTACGTTAAAAAGCGTCGAACAAGCGTTGATCTGCATCAGAAACATAACTATTGAAGTTCCCTGCACGAATTGCAAATGAATTGTTATCTATTCGTTATCTCACGTGTTGTACGTTATAATGCGTCAAACAAGCGTGGATCTGCATCAGAAACGGAACTATTGAAGTTCCCTGCGCGAATTGCAAACGAATCGCTATCTATGCGATATCTCACGTGTTTTACGTTAAAAAGCGTCGAACAAGCGTTGATCTGCATCAGAAACATAACTATTGAATTTCCCATCGCGAATTGCAAACGAATCGCTATCTATGCGATATCTCACGTGTTTTACGTTGAAATGCTTCAAACAAGCGTCGATCTTCAACTGAAACGAATCTATTGACATTTACAGCGAGAATTGCAAATGAATCGTTATCTATGCGATATCTCACGTGTTTTACGTTAAAGAGTGTCAAACAAGCGTTGATCTGCATCAGAAACGAAACTATTGAAGTTCCCTGCGCGAATTGCAAATAAATCGTTATCTATGCGATATCTCACGTGTTTTACGTTAAAAAGCGTCGAACAAGCGTTGATCTGCATCAGAAACATAACTATTGAAGTTCACAGCGCGAATTGCAAACGAATCGCTATCTATGCGGTATCTCACATGTACGTTATAATGCTTCAAACAAGCGTGGATCTGCATCAGAAACGAAACTATTGAAGTTTCCTGCGCGAATTGCAAACGAATCGCTATCTATGCGATACCTCACGTGTTTTACGTTAAAAAGCGTCGAACAAGTGTTGATCTGCATCAGAAACGAAACTATTGAAGTTCCCTGCGCGAATTGCAAACGAATCGCTATCTATGCGATACCTCACGTGTTTTACGTTAAAAAGCGTCGAACAAGCGTTGATCTGCATCAGAAACATAACTATTGTGGTTCACAGCGCGAATTGCAAACGATTCGCTTTCTATGCGGTATCTCACGTGTTGTACGTTATAATGCTTCAGACAAGCGTGGATCTGCATCAGAAACGAAACTATTGAAGTTCCCTGAGCGAATTGCATACGAATCGCTATCTATGCGATATCTCACGTGTTTTACGTTAAAAAGCGTCGAACAAGCGTTGATCAGCATCAGAAACGTAACTATTGAAGTTCCCAGCGCGAATTGCAAACGAATCGCTATGTATGCGTTATCTCACGTGTTTTACGTTATAATGCTTCAAATAAGCGTGGATCTTCATCAGAAACGAAACTATTGTCGTTTACAGCGAGAATTGCAAATTAATCGTTATCTATGCGATATCTCACGTGTTTTACGTTAAAAAGCGTCAAACAAGCGTTGATCTGCATCAGAAACATAACTATTGAAGTTCACAGCGCGAATTGCAAACGAATCGCTATCTATGCGGTATCTCACGTGTTTTACGTTAAAATGCGTCAAACAAGCGTGGATCTGCATCAGAAACGAAACTATTGAAGATCCCTGCGCGAATTGCAAACGAATCGTTATCTATGCGATATCTCACGTGTTTTACGTTAAAAAGCGTCAAACAAGCGTTGATCTGCATCAGAAACGAAACTATTGAAGTTCCCTGCGCGAATTGCAAACGAATCGCTATCTATGCGATATCTCACGTGTTTTACGTTAAAATGCTTCAAACAAGCGTGGATCTTCATCTGAAATGAATCTATTTACATTTACAGCGAGAATTGCAAATGAATCGTTATCTATGCGATATCTCACGTGTTTTACGTTAAAAAGCGTCAAACAAGCGTTGATCTGCATCAGAAACGAAACTATTGAAGTTCCCTGCGCAAATTGCAAATGAATCGTTATCTATGCGATATCTCACGTGTTTTACGTTAAAAAGCGTCGAACAAGCGTTGATCTGCATCAGAAACATAACTATTGAAGTTCACAGCGCGAATTGCAAACGAATCGCTATCTATGCGGTATCTCACATGTTGTACGTTATAATGCGTCAAACAAGGGTGGATCTGCATCAGAAACGAAACTATTGAAGTTTCCAGCGCGAATTGCAAACGAATCGCTATCTATGCGAAATCTCACGTGTTTTACGTTAAAAAGCGTCGAACAAGTGTTGATCTGCATCAGAAACAAAACTATTGAAGTTCCCTGCGCGAATTGCAAACGAATCGCTATCTATGCGATATCTCACGTGTTTTACGTTAAAATGCTTCAAACAAGGGTTGATTTGCATCAGAAACGTAACTATTGAATTTCCCAGCGCAAATTGCAAATGAATCGTTATCTATGCGATATCTCACGTGTTTTACGTTAAAAAGCGTCGAACAAACGTTGATCTGCACCAGAAAAATAACTATTGAATTTCCCAGCGCGAATTGCAAACGAATCGATGTCTATGCGATATCTCACGTGTTTTACGTTGAAATGCTTCAAATAAGCGTGGATCTTCATTTGAAACGAAACTATTGTCGTTTGCAGCGAGAATTGCAAATGAATCGTTATCTATGCGATATCTCACGTGTTTTACGTTAAAAAGCGTCGAACAAGCGTTGATCTGCATCAGAAACGACACTATTGAAGTTCTTGCACGAATTGCAAATGAATCGTTATCTATGCGATATCTCATGTGTTTAACGTTAAAAAGCGTCGAACAAGCGTTGATCTGCATCAGAAACGAAACTATTGAAGTTCCCAGCGCGAATTGCAAACGAATCGCTATCTATGCGGTATCTCACGTGTTTTACGTTAAAATGCGTCAAACAAGCGTGGATCTGCTCAGAAACGAAGCTATTGAAGTTCCCTGCGCAAATTGCAAATGAATTGTTATCTATGTGAAATCTCACGTGTTTTACGTTAAAAAGCGTCGAACAAGCGTTGATCTGCATCAGAAACATAACTATTGAAGTTCCAAGCGCAATTTGCAAACGAATCGTTATCTATGCGTTATCTCACGTGTTGTACGTTATAATGCTTCAAACAAGCGTGGATCTGCATCAGAAACAAAACTATTGAAGTTCCCTGCGCGAATTGCAAACGAATCGCTATCTATGCGATATCTCACGTGTTGTACGTTATAATGCTTCAAACAAGGGTTGATCTGCATCAGAAACGTAACTATTGAATTTCCCAGCGCGAATTGCAAACTAATCGCTATCTATGCGATATCTCACGTGTTTTACGTTAAAATGCTTCAAACAAGCGATGATGTGCATCAGAAACGTTACTATTGAATTTACCAGCCCGAATTGCAAATGAATCGTTATCTATGCAATATCTCACGTGTTTTACGTTAAAAAGCGTCGAACAAGCGTTGATCTGCATCAGAAACATTACTATTGAAGATCCCAGCGCGAATTGCAAACGAATCGCTATCTATGCGATATCTCACGTTTTTTACGTTAAAAAGCGTCAAACAAGCGTTGATCTGCATCAGAAACGAAACTATCGAAGTTCCCTGCGCGAATTGCAAAAATGAATCGTAATCTATGCGATAACTCACGTGTTTTACGTTAAAATGCGTCGAACAAGCGTGGATCTTCATCAGAAACATAACTATTGAAGTTCCCAGCGCGAATTGCAAACGAATCGCTATCTATGCGATATCTCATGTGTTTTACGTTAAAATGCTTCAAACAAGGGTTGATCTGCATCAGAAACGAAACTATTGAAGTTCCCTGCGCGAATTGCAAATGAATCGTTTTCTATGCGATAACTCACGTGTTTTACGTTAAAATGAGTCGAACAAGCGTGGATCTTCATCAGAAACGAAACTATTGAAGTTCCCTGCGCGAATTGCAAATGAATCGTTATCTATGCGATATCTCACGTGTTTTACGTTAAAAAGCGTCGAACAAGCGTTTATCTGCATCAGAAACATAACTATTGAAGATCCCAGCGCGAATTGCAAACGAATCGCTATCTATGCGATATCTCACGTGTTTTACGTTAAAAAGCGTCAAACAAGCGTTGATCCGCATCAGAAACGAAACTATTGAAGTTCCCAGCGCGAATTGCAAATGAATCGTTATCTATGCGATATCTCACGTATTTTACGTTAAAAAGCGTCGAACAAACGTTGATCTGCATCAGAAACATAACTATTGAAGTTCCAAGCACAAATTGCAAATAAATCGTTATCTATGCGATATCTTACGTGTTTTACGTTAAGAAGCGTCAAACAAGCGTGGATCTGCATCAGAAACGAAACTATTGAAGTTCCCTGCGCGAATTGCAAATGAATCTTTATCTATGCGATAACTCACGTGTTTTACGTTAAAATGCGTCGAACAAGCGTGGATCTTCATCAGAAACTTAACTATTGAAGTTCCCAGCGCGAATTGCAAACGAATCGCTATCTATGCGATATCTCACGTGTTTTACGTTAAAATGCTTCAAACAAGGGTTGATCTGCATCAGAAACGTAACTATTGAATTTCCCAGCACGAATTGCAAATGAATCGTTATCTATGCGATATCTCACGTGTTTTACGTTAAAAAGCGTCGAACAAGTGTTGATCTGCATCAGAAACATTACTATTGAAGATCCCAGCGCGAATTGCAAACGAATCGTTGTCTATGCGATATCTCACGTGTTTTACGTTAAAAAGCGTCGAACAAGCGTTGATCTGCATCAGAAACATAACTATTGAAGATCCCAGCTTGAATTGCAAACGAATCGCTATCTATGCGATATCTCACGTGTTTTACGTTAAAAAGCGTCAAACAAGCGTTGATCTGCATCAGAAACGAAACTATTGAAGTTCCCTGCGCGAATTGCAAATGAATCTTTATCTATGCGATAACTCACGTGTTTTACGTTAAAATGCGTCGAACCAGCGTGGATCTTCATCAGAAACTTAACTATTGAAGTTCCCAGCGCGAATTGCAAACGAATCGCTATCTATGCGATATCTCACGTGTTTTACGTTAAAATGCTTCAAACAAGGGTTGATCTGCATCAGAAACGTAACTATTGAATTTCCCAGGCCGAATTGCAAATAAATCGTTATCTATGCAATATCTCACGTGTTTTACGTTAAAAAGCGTCGAACAAGCGTTGATCTGCATCAGAAACATTACTATTGAAGATCCCAGCGCGAATTGCAAACGAATCGCTATCTATGCGATATCTCACGTTTTTTACGTTAAAAAGCGTCCAACAAGCGTTGATCTGCATCAGAAACGAAACTATTGAAGTTCCCTGCGCGAATTGCAAATGAATCGTTATCTATGCGATAACTCACGTGTTTTACGTTAAAATGCGTCGAACAAGCGTGGATCTTCATCAGAAACATAACTATTGAAGTTCCCAGCGCGAATTGCAAACGAATCGCTATCTATGCGATATCTCACGTGTTGTACGTTATAATGCTTCAAACAAGCGTGGATCTGCATCAGAAACGAAACTATTGAAGTTCCCTGAGCGAATTGCAAACGAATCGCTATCTATGCGATATCTCACGTGTTTTACGTTAAAAAGCGTCGAACAAGGGTTGATCTGCATCAGAAACGTAACTATTGAAGTTCCCAGCGCGAATTGCAAACGAATCGCTAGGTATGCGTTATCTCACGTGTTATACGTTATAATGCTTCAAATAAGCGTGGATCTTCATCTGAAACGAAACTATTGTCGTTTACAGCTTGAATTGCAAATGAACCGTTATCTATGCGATATCTCACTCTTTTTACGTTAAAGAGCGTCAAACAAGCGTTGATCTGCATCAGATACGTAACTATTGAAGTTCCCAGCGCGAATTGCAAATGAATCGTTATCTATGCGATAACTCACGTGTTTTACGTTAAAATGCGTCGAACAAGCGTGGATCTTCATCAGAAACATAACTATTGAAGTTCACAGCGCGAATTGCAAACGAATCGCTATCTATGCGATATCTCACGTGTTTTACGTTAAAATGCTTCAAACAAGGGTTGATCTGCATCAGAAACGTAACTATTGAAGTTCCCTGCGCGAATTGCAAATAAATCGTTTTCTATGCGATAACTCACGTGTTTTACGTTAAAATGAGTCGAACAAGCGTGGATCTTCATCAGAAACGAAACTATTGAAGTTCCCTGCGCGAATTGCAAATGAATCGTTATCTATGCGATATCTCACGTGTTTTACGTTAAAAAGCGTCGAACAAGCGTTGATCTGCATCAGAAACATAACTATTGAAGATCCCAGCGCGAATTGCAAACGAATCGCTATCTATGCGATATCTTACGTGTTTTACGTTAAAAAGCGTCAAACAAGCGTTGATCCGCATCAGAAACGAAACTATTGAAGTTCCCAGCGCGAATTGCAAATGAAACGTTATCTATGCGATATCTCACGTATTTTACGTTAAAAAGCGTCGAACAAACGTTGATCTGCATCAGAAACATAACTATTGAAGTTCCAAGCACAAATTGCAAATAAATCGTTATCTATGCGATATCTTACGTGTTTTACGTTAAGAAGCGTCAAACAAGCGTGGATCTGCATCAGAAACGAAACTATTGAAGTTCCCTGCGCGAATTGCAAATGAATCTTTATCTATGCGATAACTCACGTGTTTTACGTTAAAATGCGTCGAACAAGCGTGGATCTACATCAGAAACTTAACTATTGAAGTTCCCAGCGCGAATTGCAAACGAATCGCTATCTATGCCATATCTCACGTGTTTTACGTTAAAATGCTTCAAACAAGGGTTGATCTGCATCAGAAACGTAACTATTGAATTTCCCAGCACGAATTGCAAATGAATCGTTATCTATGCGATATCTCACGTGTTTTACGTTAAAAAGCGTCGAACAAGTGTTGATCTGCATCAGAAACATTACTATTGAAGATCCCAGCGCGAATTGCAAACGAATCGCTATCTATGCGATATCTCACGTGTTTTACGTTAAAAAGCGTCGAACAAGCGTTGATCTGCATCAGAAACATAACTATTGAAGTTCCCAGCATGAATTGCAAACTAATCGCTATCTATGCGATATCTCACGTGTTTTACGTTAAAAAGCGTCAAACAAGCGTTGATCTGCATCAGAAACGAAACTATTGAAGTTCCCTGCGCGAATTGCAAATGAATCATTATCTATGCGATAACTCACGTGTTTTACGTTAAAATGCGTCGAACCACAGTGGATCTACATCAGAAACTTAACTATTGAAGTTCCCAGCGCGAATTGCAAACGAATCGCTATCTATGCCATATCTCACGTGTTTTACGTTAAAATGCTTCAAACAAGGGTTGATCTGCATCAGAAACGTAACTATTGAATTTCCCAGCACGAATTGCAAATGAATCGTTATCTATGCGATATCTCACGTGTTTTACGTTAAAAAGCGTCGAACAAGTGTTGATCTGCATCAGAAACATTACTATTGAAGATCCCAGCGCGAATTGCAAACGAATCGCTATCTATGCGATATCTCACGTGTTTTACGTTAAAAAGCGTCAAACAAGCGTGGATCTGCATTAGAAACGAAACTATTGAAGTTCCCAGCGCGAATTGCAAACGAATCGCTATCTATGCGATATCTCACGTGTTTTACGTTAAAAAGCGTCGAACAAGCGTTGATCTGCATCAGAAACATAACTATTCAAGATCCCAGCTTGAATTGCAAACGAATCGCTATCTATGCGATATCTCACGTGTTTTACGTTAAAAAGCGTCCAACAAGCGTTGATCTGCATCAGAAACGAAACTATTGAAGTTCCCTGCGCGAATTGCAAATGAATCGTTATCTATGCGATAACTCACGTGTTTTACGTTAAAATGCGTCGAACAAGCGTGGATCTTCATCAGAAACATAACTATTGAAGTTCCCAGCGCGAATTGCAAACGAATCGCTATCTATGCGATATCTCACGTGTTTTACGTTAAAAAGCGTCAAACAAGCGTTGATCTGCATCAGAAACGAAACTATTGAAGTTCCCTGCGCGAATTGCAAATGAATCGTTATCTATGCGATAACTCACGTGTTTTACGTTAAAATGCGTCGAACAAGCGTGGATCTTCATAAGAAACATAACTATTGAAGTTCCCAGCGCGAATTGCAAACGAATCGCTATCTATGCGATATCTCACGTGTTTTACGTTAAAAAGCGTCGAACAAACGTTGATCTGCACCAGAAAAATAACTATTGAATTTCCCAGCGCGAATTGCAAACGAATCGATGTCTATGCGATATCTCACGTGTTTTACGTTGAAATGCTTCAAATAAGCGTGGATCTTCATCTGAAACGAAACTATTGTCGTTTGCAGCGAGAATTGCAAATGAATCGTTATCTATGCGATATCTCACGTGTTTTACGTTAAAGAGCGTCAAATAAGCATTGATCTGCATCAGAAACGAAACTATTGATGTTCCCTGTGCGAATTGCAAATGAATCGTTATCTATGCGATATCTCACGTGTTTTACGTTAAAAAGCGTCGAACAAGCGTTGATCTGCATCAGAAACATAACTATTGAAGTTCACAGCGCGAATTGCAAACGAATCGCTATCTACGCGGTATCTCACGTGTTTTACGTTAAAATGCGTCAAACAAGCGTGGATCTGCATCAGAAACGAAGCTATTGAAGTTCCCTGCGCGAATTGCAAATGAATTGTTATCTATGTGAAATCTCACGTGTTTTACGTTAAAAAGCGTCGAACAAGCGTTGATCTGCATCAGAAACATAACTATTGAAGTTCCAAGCGCAATTTGCAAACGAATCGCTATCTATGCGGTATCTCACGTGTTTTACGTTAAAATGCGTCAAACAAGCGTGGATCTGCATCAGAAACGAAACTATTGAAGTTCCCTGAGCGAATTGCAAACGAATCGTTATCTATGCGATATCTCACGTGTTTTACGTTAAAAAGCGTCAAACAAGCGTTGATCTGCATCAGAAACGAAACTATGGAAGTTCCCTGCGCGTATTGCAAACGAATCGCTATCTATGCGATATTTCACGTGTTTTACGTTAAAATGCTTCAAACAAGCGTTGATCTGCATCAGAAACGTAACTATTGAATTTCCCAGCGCAAATTGCAAATGAATCGTTATCTATGCGATATCTCACGTGTTTTACGTTAAGAAGCGTCGAACAAGCGTTGATCTGCACCAGAAAAATAAATATTGAATTTCCCAGCGCGAAATGCAAACGAATCGCTATCTATGCGATATCTCACGTGTTTTACGTTAAAATGCTTCAAACAAGCGTGGATCTTCATCTGAAACGAATCTGTTTACATTTACAGCGAGAATTGCAAATGAATCGTTATCTATGCGATATCTCACGTGTTTCACGTTAAAGAGCGTCAAACAAGCGTTGATCTGCATCAGAAACGAAACTATTGAAGTTCCCTCCGCAAATTGCAAATGAATCGTTATCTATGCGATATCTCACGTGTTTTACGTTAAAAAGCGTCGAACAAGCGTTGATCTGCATCAGAAACATAACTATTGAAGTTCACAGCGCGAATTGCAAACGAATCGCTATCTACGCGGTATCTCACATGTTGTACGTTATAATGCTTCAAACAAGCGTGGATCTGCATCAGAAACGAAACTATTGAAGTTTCCTGCGCGAATTGCAAACGAATCGCTATCTATGGGATACCTCACGTGTTTTACGTTAAAAAGCGTCGAACAAGTGTTGATCTGCATCAGAAACGAAACTATTGAAGTTCCCTGCGCGAATTGCAAACGAATCGCTATCTATGCGATATCTCACGTGTTTTACGTTAAAATGCTTCAAACAAGCGTTGATTTGCATCAGAAACGTAACTATTGAATTTCCCAGCACAAATTGCAAATGAATCGTTATCTATGCGATATCTCACGTGTTTTACGTTAAAAAGCGTCGAACAAGCGTTGATCTGCACCAGAAAAATAACTATTGAATTTCCCAGCGCGAATTGCAAACGAATCGATGTCTATGCGATATCTCACGTGTTTTACGTTGAAATGCTTCAAATAAGCGTGGATCTTCATCTGAAACGAAACTATTGTCGTTTGCAGCGAGAATTGCAAATGAATCGTTATCTATGCGATATCTCACGTGTTTTACGTTAAAGAGCGTCAAATAAGCGTTGATCTGCATCAGAAACGAAACTATTGAAGATCCCAGCGCGAATTGCAAATGAATCGTTATCTATGCGATATCTCACGTGTTTTACGTTAAAAAGCGTCAAACAAGCGTTGATCTGCATCAGAAACATAACTATTGAAGTTCACAGCGCGAATTGCAAACGAATCGCTATCTATGCGGTATCTCACGTGTTTTACGTTAAAATGCGTCAAACAAGCGTGGATCTGCATCAGAAACGAAGCTATTGAAGTTCCCTGTGCGAATTGCAAATGAATTGTTATCTATGTGAAATCTCACGTGTTTTACGTTAAAAAGCGTCGAACAAGCGTTGATCTGCATCAGAAACATAACTATTGAAGTTCCAAGCGCAATTTGCAAACGAATCGTTATCTATGCGTTATCTCACGTGTTGTACGTTATAATGCTTCAAACAAGCGTGGATCTGCATCAGAAACGAAACTATTGAAGTTCCCTGCGCGAATTGCAAACGAATCGCTATCTATGCGATATCTCACGTGTTTTACGTTATAATGCTTCAAACAAGGGTTGATCTGCATCAGAAACGTAACTATTGAATTTCCCAGCGCGAATTGCAAACTAATCGCTATCTATGCGATATCTCACGTGTTTTACGTTAAAATGCTTCAAACAAGCGATGATGTGCATCAGAAACGTTACTATTGAATTTCCCAGCCCGAATTGCAAATGAATCGTTATCTATGCAATATCTCACGTGTTTTACGTTAAAAAGCGTCGAACAAGCGTTGATCTGCATAAGAAACATTACTATTGAAGATCCCAGCGCGAATTGCAAACGAATCGCTATCTATGCGATATCTCACGTTTTTTACGTTAAAAAGCGTCCAACAAGCGTTGATCTGCATCAGAAACGAAACTATTGAAGTTCCCTGCGCGAATTGCAAATGAATCGTAATCTATGCGATAACTCACGTGTTTTACGTTAAAATGCGTCGAACAAGCGTGGATCTTCATCAGAAACATAACTATTGAAGTTCACAGCGCGAATTGCAAACGAATCGCTATCTATGCGGTATCTCACGTGTTGTACGTTATAATGCTTCAAACAAGCGTGGATCTGCATCAGAAACGAAACTATTGAAGTTCCCTGAGCGAATTGCAAACGAATCGCTATCTATGCGATATCTCACGTGTTTTACGTTAAAAAGCGTCGAACAAGGGTTGATCTGCTTCAGAAACGTAACTATTGAAGTTCCCAGCGCGAATTGCAAACGAATCGCTAGGTATGCGTTATCTCACGTGTTATACGTTATAATGCTTCAAATAAGCGTGGATCTTCATCTGAAACGAAACTATTGTCGTTTACAGCTTGAATTGCAAATGAACCGTTATCTATGCGATATCTCACTTTTTTTACGTTAAAGAGCGTCAAACAAGCGTTGATCTGCATCAGATACGTAACTATTGAAGTTCCCAGCTCGAATTGCAAATGAATCGTTATCTATGCGATAACTCACGTGTTTTACGTTAAAATGCGTCGAACAAGCGTGGATCTTCATCAGAAACATAACTATTGAAGTTCCCAGCGCGAATTGCAAACGAATCGCTATCTATGCGATATCTCACGTGTTTTACGTTAAAATGCTTCAAACAAGGGTTGATCTGCATCAGAAACGAAACTATTGAAGTTCCCTGCGCGAATTGCAAATAAATCGTTTTCTATGCGATAACTCACGTGTTTTACGTTAAAATGAGTCGAACAAGCGTGGATCTTCATCAGAAACGAAACTATTGAAGTTCCCTGCGCGAATTGCAAATGAATCGTTATCTATGCGATATCTCACGTGTTTTACGTTAAAAAGCGTCAAACAAGCGTTGATCCGCATCAGAAACGAAACTATTGAAGTTCCCAGCGCGAATTGCAAATGAATCGTTATCTATGCGATATCTCACGTATTTTACGTTAAAAAGCGTCGAACAAACGTTGATCTGCATCAGAAACATAACTATTGAAGTTCCAAGCACAAATTGCAAATAAATCGTTATCTATGCGATATCTTACGTGTTTTACGTTAAGAAGCGTCAAACAAGCGTGGATCTGCATCAGAAACGAAACTATTGAAGTTCCCTGCGCGAATTGCAAATGAATCTTTATCTATGCGATAACTCACGTGTTTTACGTTAAAATGCGTCGAACAAGCGTGGATCTTCATCAGAAACTTAACTATTGAAGTTCCCAGCGCGAATTGCAAACGAATCGCTATCTATGCGATATCTCACGTGTTTTACGTTAAAATGCATCAAACAAGGGTTGATCTGCATCAGAAACGTAACTATTGAATTTCCCAGCACGAATTGCAAATGAATCGTTATCTATGCGATATCTCACGTGTTTTACGTTAAAAAGCGTCGAACAAGTGTTGATCTGCATCAGAAACATTACTATTGAAGATCCCAGCGCGAATTGCAAACGAATCGCTATCTATGCGATATCTCACGTGTTTTACGTTAAAAAGCGTCGAAAAAGCGTTGATCTGCATCAGAAACATAACTATTGAAGATCCCAGCGTGAATTGCAAACGAATCGCTATCTATGCGATATCTCACGTGTTTTACGTTAAAAAGCGTCCAACAAGCGTTGATCTGCATCAGAAACGAAACTATTGAAGTTCCCTGCGCGAATTGCAAATGAATCTTTATCTATGCGATAACTCACGTGTTTTACGTTAAAATGCGTCGAACAAACGTGGATCTTCATCAGAAACTTAACTATTGAAGTTCCCAGCGCGAATTGCAAACGAATCGCTATCTATGCGATATCTCACGTGTTTTACGTTAAAATGCTTCAAACAAGGGTTGATCTGCATCAGAAACGTAACTATTGAATTTCCCAGCACGAAATGCAAATGAATCGTTATCTATGCGATATCTCACGTGTTTTACGTTAAAAAGCGTCGAACAAGTGTTGATCTGCATCAGAAACATTACTATTGAAGATCCCAGCGCGAATTGCAAACGAATCGCTATCTATGCGATATCTCACGTGTTTTACGTTAAAAAGCGTCGAACAAGCGTTGATCTGCATCAGAAACATAACTATTGAAGTTCCAAGCACAAATTGCAAATGAATCGTTATCTATGCGATATCTCACGTGTTTTACGTTATAATGCGTCAAACAAGCGTGGATCTGCATCAGAAACAAAACTATTGAAGTTCCCTGCGCGAATTGCAAACGAATCGCTATCTATGCGATATCTCACGTGTTTTACGTTATAATGCTTCAAACAAGGGTTGATCTGCATCAGAAACGTAACTATTGAATTTCCCAGCGCGAATTGCAAACTAATCGCTATCTATGCGATATCTCACGTGTTTTACGTTAAAATGCTTCAAACAAGCGATGATGTGCATCAGAAACGTTACTATTGAATTTCCCAGCCCGAATTGCAAATGAATCGTTATCTATGCAATATCTCACGTGTTTTACGTTAAAAAGCGTCGAACAAGCGTTGATCTGCATCAGAAACATTACTATTGAAGATCCCAGCGCGAATTGCAAACGAATCGCTATCTATGCGATATCTCACGTGTTTTACGTTAAAAAGCGTCCAACGAGCGTTGATCTGCATCAGAAACGAAACTATTGAAGTTCCCTGCGCGAATTGCAAATGAATCGTTATCTATGCGATAACTCACGTGTTTTACGTTAAAATGCGTCGAACAAGCGTGGATCTTCATCAGAAACATAACTATTGAAGTTCACAGCGCGAATTGCAAACGAATCGCTATCTATGCGATATCTCACGTGTTTTACGTTAAAATGCTTCAAACAAGCGTGGATCTGCATCAGAAACGAAACTATTGAAGTTCCCAGCGCGAATTGCAAACGAATCGCTATCTATGCGATATCTCACGTGTTTTACGTTAAAAAGCGTCGAACAAGGGTTGATCTGCATCAGAAACGTAACTATTGAATTTCCCAGCGCGAATTGCAAACGAATCGCTATCTATGCGATATCTCACGTGTTTTACGTTAAAATGCTTCAAACAAGGGTTGATCTGCATCAGAAACGTAACTATTGAAGTTCCCTGCGCGAATTGCAAATGAATCGTTTTCTATGCGATAACTCACGTGTTTTACGTTAAAATGCGTCGAACAAGCGTGGATCTTCATCAGAAACGAAACTATTGAAGTTCCCTGCGCGAATTGCAAATGAATCGTTATCTATGCGATATCTCACGTGTTTTACGTTAAAAAGCGTCAAACAAGCGTTGATCCGCATCAGAAACGAAACTATTGAAGTTCCCAGCGCGAATTGCAAATGAATCGTTATCTATGCGATATCTCACGTATTTTACGTTAAAAAGCGTCGAACAAACGTTGATCTGCATCAGAAACATAACTATTGAAGTTCCAAGCACAAATTGCAAATAAATCGTTATCTATGCGATATCTTACGTGTTTTACGTTAAGAAGCGTCAAACAAGCGTGGATCTGCATCAGAAACGAAACTATTGAAGTTCCCTGCGCGAATTGCAAATGAATCTTTATCTATGCGATAACTCACGTGTTTTACGTTAAAATGCGTCGAACAAGCGTGGATCTTCATCAGAAACATAACTATTGAAGTTCCCAGCGCGAATTGCAAACGAATCGCTATCTATGCCATATCTCACGTGTTTTACGTTAAAATGCTTCAAACAAGGGTTGATCTGCATCAGAAACGTAACTATTGAATTTCCCAGCACGAATTGCAAATGAATCGTTATCTATGCGATATCTCACGTGTTTTACGTTAAAAAGCGTCGAACAAGTGTTGATCTGCATCAGAAACATTACTATTGAAGATCCCAGCGCGAATTGCAAACGAATCGCTATCTATGCGATATCTCACGTGTTTTACGTTAAAAAGCGTCGAAAAAGCGTTGATCTGCATCAGAAACATAACTATTAAAGATCCCAGCTTGAATTGCAAACGAATCGCTATCTATGCTATATCTCACGTGTTTTACGTTAAAAAGCGTCCAACAAGCGTTGATCTGCATCAGAAACGAAACTATTGAAGTTCCCTGCGCGAATTGCAAATGAATCTTTATCTATGCGATAACTCACGTGTTTTACGTTAAAATGCGTCGAACAACCGTGGATCTTCATCAGAAACTTAACTATTGAAGTTCACAGCGCGAATTGCAAACGAATCGCTATCTATGCGGTATCTCACGCGTTGTACGTTATAATGCTTCAAACAAGCGTGGATCTGCATCAGAAACGAAACTATTGAAGTTCCCAGAGCGAATTGCAAACGAATCGCTATCTATGCGATATCTCACGTGTTTTACGTTAAAAAGCGTCGAACAAGGGTTGATCTGCTTCAGAAACGTAACTATTGAAGTTCCCAGCGCGAATTGCAAACGAATCGCTAGGTATGCGTTATCTCACGTGTTATACGTTATAATGCTTCAAATAAGCGTGGATCTTCATCTGAAACGAAACTATTGTCGTTTACAGCTTGAATTGCAAATGAACCGTTATCTATGCGATATCTCACTTTTTTTACGTTAAAGAGCGTCAAACAAGCGTTGATCTGCATCAGATACGTAACTATTGAAGTTCCCAGCTCGAATTGCAAATGAATCGTAATCTATGCGATAACTCACGTGTTTTACGTTAAAATGCGTCGAACAAGCGTGGATCTTCATCAGAAACATAACTATTGAAGTTCACAGCGCGAATTGCAAACGAATCGCTATCTATGCGATATCTCATGTGTTTTACGTTAAAATGCTTCAAACAAGGGTTGATCTGCATCAGAAACGTAACTATTGAAGTTCCCTGAGCGAATTGCAAATAAATCCTTTTCTATGCGATAACTCACGTGTTTTACGTTAAAATGAGTCGAACAAGCGTGGATCTTCATCAGAAACGAAACTATTGAAGTTCCCTGCGCGAATTGCAAATGAATCGTTATCTATGCGATATCTCACGTGTTTTACGTTAAAAAGCGTCGAACAAGCGTTGATCTGCATCAGAAACATAACTATTGAAGATCCCAGCGCGAAATGCAAACGAATCGCTATCTATGCGATATCCTACGTGTTTTACGTTAAAAAGCGTCAAACAAGCGTTGATCCGCATCAGAAACGAAACTATTGAAGTTCCCAGCGCGAATTGCAAATGAAACGTTATCTATGCGATATCTCACGTATTTTACGTTAAAAAGCGTCGAACAAACGTTGATCTGCATCAGAAACATAACTATTGAAGTTCCAAGCACAAATTGCAAATAAATCGTTATCTATGCGATATCTTACGTGTTTTACGTTAAGAAGCGTCAAACAAGCGTGGATCTGCATCAGAAACGAAACTATTGAAGTTCCCTGCGCGAATTGCAAATGAATCTTTATCTATGCGATAACTCACGTGTTTTACGTTAAAATGCGTCGAACAAGCGTGGATCTTCATCAGAAACTTAACTATTGAAGTTCCCAGCGCGAATTGCAAACGAATCGCTATCTATGCCATATCTCACGTGTTTTACGTTAAAATGCTTCAAACAAGGGTTGATCTGCATCAGAAACGTAACTATTGAATTTCCCAGCGCGAATTGCAAACGAATCGCTATCTATGCGATATCTCACGTGTTTTACGTTAAAATGCTTCAAACAAGGGTTGATCTGCATCAGAAACGAAACTATTGAAGTTCCCTGCGCGAATTGCAAATGAATCGTTATCTATGCGATAACTCACGTGTTTTACGTTAAAATGCGTCGAACAAGCGTGGATCTTCATCAGAAACGAAACTATTGAAGTTCCCTGCGCGAATTGCAAATGAATCGTTATCTATGCGATATCTCACGTGTTTTACGTTAAAAAGCGTCGAACAAGCGTTGATCTGCATCAGAAACATAACTATTGAAGATCCCAGCGCGAAATGCAAACGAATCGCTATCTATGCGATATCTCACGTGTTTTACGTTAAAAAGCGTCAAACAAGCGTTGATCCGCATCAGAAACGAAACTATTGAAGTTCCCAGCGCGAATTGCAAATGAATCGTTATCTATGCGATATCTCACGTATTTTACGTTAAAAAGCGTCGAACAAACGTTGATCTGCATCAGAAACATAACTATTGAAGTTCCAAGCACAAATTGCAAATAAATCGTTATCTATGCGATATCTTACGTGTTTTACGTTAAGAAGCGTCAAACAAGCGTGGATCTGCATCAGAAACGAAACTATTGAAGTTCCCTGCGCAAATTGCAAATGAATCTTTATCTATGCGATAACTCACGTGTTTTACGTTAAAATGCGTCGAACAAGCGTGGATCTACATCAGAAACTTAACTATTGAAGTTCCCAGCGCGAATTGCAAACGAATCGCTATCTATGCGATATCTCACGTGTTTTACGTTATAATGCTTCAAACAAGGGTTGATCTGCATCAGAAACGTAACTATTGAATTTCCCAGCACGAATTGCAAATGAATCGTTATCTATGCGATATCTCACGTGTTTTACGTTAAAATGCTTCAAACAAGGGTTGATCTGCATCAGAAACGTAACTATTGAATTTCCCAGCGCGAATTGCAAACTAATCGCTATCTATGCGATATCTCACGTGTTTTACGTTAAAAAGCGTCGAACAAGTGTTGATCTGCATCAGAAACATTACTATTGAAGATCTCAGCGCGAATTGCAAACGAATCGCTATCTATGCGATATCTCACGTGTTTTACGTTAAAAAGCGTCGAACAAGCGTTGATCTGCATCAGAAACATAACTATTGAAGATCCCAGCGTGAATTGCAAACGAATCGCTATCTATGCTATATCTCACGTGTTTTACGTTAAAAAGCGTCCAACAAGCGTTGATCTGCATCAGAAACGAAACTATTGAAGTTCCCTGCGCGAATTGCAAATGAATCTTTATCTATGCGATAACTCACGTGTTTTACGTTAAAATGCGTCGAACAAGCGTGGATCTTCATCAGAAACTTAACTATTGAAGTTCCCAGCGCGAATTGCAAACGAATCGCTATCTATGCCATATCTCACGTGTTTTACGTTAAAATGCTTCAAACAAGGGTTGATCTGCATCAGAAACGTAACTATTGAATTTCCCAGCACGAATTGCAAATGAATCGTTATCTATGCGATATCTCACGTGTTTTACGTTAAAAAGCGTCGAACAAGTGTTGATCTGCATCAGAAACATTACTATTGAAGATCCCAGCGCGAATTGCAAACGAATCGCTATCTATGCGATATCTCACGTGTTTTACGTTAAAAAGCGTCAAACAAGCGTGGATCTGCATCAGAAACGAAACTATTGAAGTTCCCAGCGCGAATTGCAAACGAATCGCTATCTATGCGATATCTCACGTGTTTTACGTTAAAAAGCGTCGAACAAGCGTTGATCTGCATCAGAAACATAACTATTGAAGATCCCAGCTCGAATTGCAAACGAATCGCTATCTATGCGATATCTCACGTGTTTTACGTTAAAAAGCGTCCAACAAGCGTTGATCTGCATCAGAAACGAAACTATTGAAGTTCCCTGCGCGAAATGCAAATGAATCGTTATCTATGCGATAACTCACGTGTTTTACGTTAAAATACGTCGAAAAAGCGTGGATCTTCATAAGAAACATAACTATTGAAGTTCCCAGCGCGAATTGCAAACGAATCGCTATCTATGCGATATCTCACGTGTTTTACGTTAAAAAGCGTCAAACAAGCGTTGATCTGCATCAGAAACGAAACTATTGAAGTTCCCTGCGCGAATTGCAAATGAATCGTTATCTATGCGATAACTCACGTGTTTTACGTTAAAATGCGTCGAACAAGCGTGGATCTTCATCAGAAACATAACTATTGAAGTTCCCAGCGCGAATTCCAAACGAATCGCTATCTATGCGATATCTCACGTGTTTTACGTTAAAATGCTTCAAACAAGGGTTGATCTGCATCAGAAACGTAACTATTGAATTTCCCAGCGCGAATTGCAAACTAATCGCTATCTATGCGATATCTCACGTGTTTTACGTTAAAATGCTTCAAACAAGCGATGATGTGCATCAGAAACGTTACTATTGAATTTCCCAGCCCGAATTGCAAATGAATCGTTATCTATGCGATATCTCACGTGTTTTACGTTAAAAAGCGTCAAACAAGCGTTGATCTGCATCAGAAACGAAACTATTGAAGTTTCCTGCGCGAATTGCAAACGAATCGCTATCTATGCGATATCTCACGTGTTTTACGTTAAAAAGCGTCGAACAAGTGTTGATCTGCATCAGAAACGAAACTATTGAAGTTCCCTGCGCGAATTGCAAACGAATCGCTATCTATGCGATATCTCACGTGTTTTACGTTAAAAAGCGTCGAACAAACGTTGATCTGCATCAGAAACATAACTATTGAATTTCCCAGCGCGAATTGCAAATGAATCGTTATCTATGCGATATCTCACGTGTTTTACGTTAAAATGCTTCAAACAAGCGTGGATCTTCATCAGAAACGAAACTATTGTCGTTTACAGCGAGAATTGCAAATTAATCGTTATCTATGCGATATCTCACGTGTTTTACGTTAAAAAGCGTCAAACAAGCGTTGATCTGCATCAGAAACGAAACTATTGAAGTTCCCTGCGCGAATTGCAAATGAATCGTTATCTATGCGATATCTCACGTGTTTTACGTTAAAAAGCGTCGAACAAGCGTTGATCTGCATCAGAAACATAACTATTGAAGTTCACAGCGCGAATTGCAAACGAATCGCTATCTATGCGATATCTCACGTGTTTTACGTTAAAATGCGTCAAACAAGCGTGGATCTGCATCAGAAACGAAGCTATTGAAGTTCCCTGCGCGAATTGCAAATGAATCTTTATCTATGCGATATCTCACGTGTTTTACGTTAAAAAGCGTCGAACAAGCGTTGATCTGCATCAGAAACGTAACTATTGAATTTCCCAGCGCGAATTGCAAACTAATCGCTATCTATGCGATATCTCACGTGTTTTACGTTAAAATGCTTCAAACAAGCGATGATCTGCATCAGAAACGTTACTATTGAATTTCCCAGCCCGAATTGCAAATGAATCGTTATCTATGCGATATCTCACGTGTTTTACGTTAAAAAGCGTCAAACAAGCGTTGATCTGCATCAGAAACGAAACTATTGAAGTTCCCTGCGCGAATTGCAAACGAATCGCTATCTATGCGATATCTCACGTGTTTTACGTTAAAAAGCGTCGAACAAGCGTTGATCTGCATCAGAAACGAAACTATTGAAGTTCCCTGCGCGAATTGCAAACGAATCGCTATCTATGCGATATCTCACGTGTTTTACGTTAAAAAGCGTCGAACAAGCGTTGATCTGCATCAGAAACATAACTATTGAATTTCCCAGTGCGAATTGCAAACGAATCGCTCTCTATGCGATATCTCACGTGTTTTACGTTAAAAAGCGTCAAACAAGCGTGGATCTTCATCTGAAACGAAACTATTGACGTTTACAGCGAGAATTGCAAATTAATCGTTATCTATGCGATATCTCACGTGTTTTACGTTAAAAAGCGTCAAACAAGCGTTGATCTGCATCAGAAACGAAACTATTGAAGTTCCCTGAGCGAATTGCAAATGAATCGTTATCTATGCGATATCTCACGTGTTTTACGTTAAAAAGCGTCGAACAAGCGTTGATCTGCATCAGAAACATAACTATTGAAGTTCACAGCGCGAATTGCAAACGAATCGCTATCTATGCAGTATCTCACGTGTTTTACGTTAAAATGCGTCAAACAAGCGTGGATCTGCATCAGAAACGAACTATTGAAGTTCCCTGCGCGAATTGCAAATGAATCGTTATCTATGCGATATCTCACGTGTTTTACGTTAAAAAGCGTCGAACAAGCGTTGATCTGCATCAGAAACATAACTATTGAAGTTCCAAGCGCAATTTGCAAACGAATCGTTATCTATGCGTTATCTCACGTGTTGTACGTTATAATGCTTCATACAAGCGTTGATCTGCATCAGAAACGAAACTATTGAAGTTCCCTGCGCGAATTGCAAACGAATCGCTATCTATGCGATATCTCACGTGTTTTACGTTATAATGCTTCAAACAAGGGTTGATCTGCATCAGAAACGTAACTATTGAATTTCCCAGCGCGAATTGCAAACTAATCGCTGTCTATGCGATATCTCACGTGTTTTACGTTAAAATGCTTCAAACAAGGGATGATCTGCATCAGAAACGTTACTATTGAATTTTCCAGCCCGAATTGCAAATGAATCGTTATCTATGCGATATCTCACGTGTTTTACGTTAAAAAGCGTCGAACAAGCGTTGATCTGCATCAGAAACATTACTATTGAAGATCCCAGCGCGAATTGCAAACGAATCGCTATCTATGCGATATCTCACGTGTTTTACGTTAAAAAGCGTCGAACAAGCGTTGATCTGCATCAGAAACGAAACTATTGAAGTTCCTTGCGCGAATTGCAAATGAATCGTTATCTATGCGATAACTCACGTGTTTTACGTTAAAATGCGTCGAACAAGCGTGGATCTTCATCAGAAACATAACTATTGAAGTTCCCAGCGCGAATTGCAAACGAATCGCTATCTATGCGATATCTCACGTGTTTTACGTTATAATGCTTCAAACAAGCGTGGATCTGCATCAGAAACGAAACTATTGAAGTTCCCTGCGCGAATTGCAAACGAATCGCTATCTATGCCATATCTCACGTGTTTTACGTTAAAAAGCGTCGAACAAGCGTTGATCTGCTTCAGAAACGTAACTATTGAAGTTCCCAGCGCGAATTGCAAACGAATCGCTAGGTATGCGTTATCTCACGTGTTATACGTTATAATGCTTCAAATAAGCGTGGATCTTCATCTGAAACGAAACTATTGTCGTTTACAGCTTGAATTGCAAATGAACCGTTATCTATGCGATATCTCACTTTTTTTACGTTAAAGAGCGTCAAACAAGCGTTGATCTGCATCAGATACGTAACTATTGATGTTCCCAGCTCGAATTGCAAATGAATCGTAATCTATGCGATAACTCACGTGTTTTACGTTAAAATGCGTCGAACAAGCGTGGATCTTCATCAGAAACATAACTATTGAAGTTCACAGCGCGAATTGCAAACGAATCGCTATCTATGCGATATCTCACGTGTTTTACGTTAAAATGCTTCAAACAAGGGTTGATCTGCATCAGAAACGTAACTATTGAAGTTCCCTGAGCGAATTGCAAATGAATCCTTTTCTATGCGATAACTCACGTGTTTTACGTTAAAATGCGTCGAACAAGCGTGGATCTTCATCAGAAACGAAACTATTGAAGTTCCCTGCGCGAATTGCAAATGAATCGTTATCTATGCGATATCTCACGTGTTTTACGTTAAAAAGCGTCGAAAAAGCGTTGACCTGCATCAGAAACATAACTATTGAAGATCCCAGCGCGAATTGCAAACGAATCGCTATCTATGCGATATCTCACGTGTTTTACGTTAAAAAGCGTCAAACAAGCGTTGATCCGCATCAGAAACGAAACTATTGAAGTTCCCAGCGCGAATTGCAAATGAATCGTTATCTATGCGATATATCACGTATTTTACGTTAAAAAGCGTCGAACAAACGTTGATCTGCATCAGAAACATAACTATTGAAGTTCCAAGCACAAATTGCAAATAAATCGTTATCTATTCGATATCTTACGTGTTTTACGTTAAGAAGCGTCAAACAAGCGTGGATCTGCATCAGAAACGAAACTATTGAAGTTCCCTGCGCGAATTGCAAATGAATCTTTATCTATGCGATAACTCACGTGTTTTACGTTAAAATGCGTCGAACAAGCGTGGATCTACATCAGAAACTTAACTATTGAAGTTCCCAGCGCGAATTGCAAACGAATCGCTATCTATGCGATATCTCACGTGTTTTACGTTAAAATGCTTCAAACAAGGGTTGATCTGCATCAGAAACGTAACTATTGAATTTCCCAGCGCGAATTGCAAATGAATCGTTATCTATGCGATATCTCACGTGTTTTACGTTAAAAAGCGTCGAACAAGTGTTGATCTGCATCAGAAACATTACTATTGAAGATCCCAGCGCGAATTGCAAACGAATCGCTATCTATGCGATATCTCACGTGTTTTACGTTAAAAAGCGTCGAACAAGCGTTGATCTGCATCAGAAACATAACTATTGAAGATCCCAGCGTGAATTGCAAACGAATCGCTATCTATGCGATATCTCACGTGTTTTACGTTAAAAAGCGTCCAACAAGCGTTGATCTGCATCAGAAACGAAACTATTGAAGTTCCCTGCGCGAATTGCAAATGAATCTTTATCTATGCGATAACTCACGTGTTTTACGTTAAAATGCGTCGAACAACCGTGGATCTTCATCAGAAACTTAACTATTGAAGTTCCCAGCGCGAATTGCAAACGAATCGCTATCTATGCGATATCTCACGTGTTTTACGTTAAAATGCTTCAAACAAGGGTTGATCTGCATCAGAAACGTAACTATTGAATTTCCCAGCACGAATTGCAAATGAATCGTTACCTATGCGATATCTCACGTGTTTTACGTTAAAAAGCGTCGAACAAGTGTTGATCTGCATCAGAAACATTACTATTGAAGATCCCAGCGCGAATTGCAAACGAATCGCTATCTATGCGATATCTCACGTGTTTTACGTTAAAAAGCGTCAAACAAGCGTTGATCTGCATTAGAAACGAAACTATTGAAGTTCCCAGCGCGAATTGCAAACGAATCGCTATCTATGCGATATCTCACGTGTTTTACGTTAAAAAGCGTCGAACAAGCGTTGATCTGCATCAGAAACATAACTATTGAAGATCCCAGCGTGAATTGCAAACGAATCGCTATCTATGCGATATCTCACGTGTTTTACGTTAAAAAGCGTCCAACAAGCGTTGATCTGCATCAGAAACGAAACTATTGAAGTTCCCTGCGCGAATTGCAAATGAATCGTTATCTATGCGATAACTCATGTGTTTTACGTTAAAATGCGTCGAACAAGCGTGGATCTTCATCAGAAACATAACTATTGAAGTTCCCAGCGCGAATTGCAAACGAATCGCTATCTATGCGATATCTCACGTGTTTTACGTTAAAAAGCGTCAAACAAGCGTTGATCTGCATCAGAAACGAAACTATTGAAGTTTCCTGCGCGAATTGCAAACGAATCGCTATCTATGCGATATCTCACGTGTTTTACGTTAAAAAGCGTCGAACAAGTGTTGATCTGCATCAGAAACGAAACTATTGAAGTTCCCTGCGCGAATTGCAAACGAATCGCTATCTATGCGATATCTCACGTGTTTTACGTTAAAAAGCGTCGAACAAACGTTGATCTGCATCAGAAAAATAACTATTGAATTTCCCAGCGCGAATTGCAAACGAATCGATGTCTATGCGATATCTCACGTGTTTTACGTTGAAATGCTTCAAATAAGCGTGGATCTTCATCTGAAACGAAACTATTGTCGTTTACAGCGAGAATTGCAAATGAATCGTTATCTATGCGATATCTCACGTGTTTTACGTTAAAGAGCGTCAAATAAGCGTTGATCTGCATCAGAAACGAAACTATTGAAGTTCCCTGAGCGAATTGCAAATGAATCGTTATCTATGCGATATCTCACGTGTTTTACGTTAAAAAGCGTCGAACAAGCGTTGATCTGCATCAGAAACATAACTATTGAAGTTCACAGCGCGAATTGCAAACGAATCGCTATCTATGCGGTATCTCACGTGTTTTACGTTAAAATGCGTCAAACAAGCGTGGATCTGCATCAGAAACGAAGCTATTGAAGTTCCCTGCGCGAATTGCAAATGAATTGTTATCTATGTGAAATGTCACGTGTATTACGTTAAAAAGCGTCGAACAAGCGTTGATCTGCATCAGAAACATAACTATTGAAGTTCCAAGCGCAATTTGCAAACGAATCGTTATCTATGCGTTATCTCACGTGTTGTACGTTATAATGCTTCAAACAAGCGTGGATCTGCATCAGAAACATAACTATTGAAGTCCCCAGCGCGAATTGCAAACGAATCGCTATCTATGTGATATCTCACGTGTTTTACGTTAAAATGCTTCATACAAGGGTTGATCTGCATCAGAAACGTAACTATTGAATTTCCCAGCGCGAATTGCAAACTAATCGCTATCTATGAGATATCTCACGTGTTTTACGTTAAAATGCTTCAAACAAGCGATGATGTGCATCAGAAACGTTACTATTGAATTTTCCAGCCCGAATTGCAAATGAATCGTTATCTATGCAATATCTCACGTGTTTTACGTTAAAAAGCGTCGAACAAGCGTTGATCTGCATCAGACACATTACTATTGAAGATCCCAGCGCGAATTGCAAACGAATCGCTATCTATGCGATATCTCACGTTTTTTACGTTAAAAAGCGTCCAACAAGCGTTGATCTGCATCAGAAACGAAACTATTGAAGTTCCCTGCGCGAATTGCAAATGAATCGTTATCTATGCGATAACTCACGAGTTTTACGTTAAAATGCGTCGAACAAGCGTGGATCTTCATCAGAAACATAACTATTGAAGTTCTCAGCGCGAATTGCAAACGAATCGCTATCTATGCGATATCTCACGTGTTTTACGTTATAATGCTTCAAACAAGCGTGGATCTGCATCAGAAACGAAACTATTGAAGTTCCCTGAGCGAATTGCAAACGAATCGCTATCTATGCGATATCTCACGTGTTTTACGTTAAAAAGCGTCGAACAAGCGTTGATCTGCTTCAGAAACGTAACTATTGAAGTTCCCAGCGCGAATTGCAAACGAATCGCTAGGTATGCGTTATCTCACGTGTTATACGTTATAATGCTTCAAATAAGCGTGGATCTTCATCTGAAACGAAACTATTGTCGTTTACAGCTTGAATTGCAAATGAATCGTTATCTATGCGATATCTCACTTGTTTTACGTTAAAGAGCGTCAAACAAGCGTTGATCTGCAACAGAAACGTAACTATTGAAGTTCCCAGCGCGAATTGCAAATGAATCGTTATCTATGCGATAACTCACGTGTTTTACGTTAAAATGCGTCGAACAAGCGTGGATCTTCATCAGAAACATAACTATTGAAGTTCCCAGCGCGAATTGCAAACGAATCGCTATCTATGCGATATCTCATGTGTTTTACGTTAAAATGCTTCAAACAAGCGTTGATCTGCATCAGAAACATAACTATTGAAGTTCCAAGAGCGAATTGCAAATGAATCGTTTTCTATGCGATAACTCAAGTGTTTTACGTTAAAATGCGTCGAACAAGCGTGGATCTTTATCAGAAACGAAACTATTGAAGTTCCCTGCGCGAATTGCAAATGAATCGTTATCTATGCGATATCTCACGTGTTTTACGTTAAAAAGCGTCGAAAAAGCGTTGATCTGCATCAGAAACATAACTATTGAAGATCCCAGCGCGAATTGCAAACGAATCGCTATCTATGCGATATCCTACGTGTTTTACGTTAAAAAGCGTCAAACAAGCGTTGATCCGCATCAGAAACGAAACTATTGAAGTTCCCAACGCGAATTGCAAATGAATCGTTATCTATGCGATATCTCACGTATTTTACGTTAAAAAGCGTCGAACAAACGTTGATCTGCATCAGAAACATAACTATTGAAGTTCCAAGCACAAATTGCAAATAAATCGTTATCTATGCGATATCTTACGTGTTTTACGTTAAGAAGCGTCAAACAAGCGTGGATCTGCATCAGAAACGAAACTATTGAAGTTCCCTGCGCGAATTGCAAATGAATCTTTATCTATGCGATAACTCACGTGTTTTACGTTAAAATGCGTCGAACAAGCGTGGATCTTCATCAGAAACTTAACTATTGAAGTTACCAGCGCGAATTGCAAACGAATCGCTATCTATGCGATATCTCACGTGTTTTACGTTAAAATGCTTCAAACAAGGGTTGATCTGCATCAGAAACGTAACTATTGAATTTCCCAGCACGAATTGCAAATGAATCGTTATCTATGCGATATCTCACGTGTTTTACGTTAAAAAGCGTCGAACAAGTGTTGATCTGCATCAGAAACATTACTATTGAAGATCCCAGCGCGAATTGCAAACGAATCGCTATCTATGCGATATCTCACGTGTTTTACGTTAAAAAGCGTCAAACAAGCGTGGATCTGCATCAGAAACGAAACTATTGAAGTTCCCAGCGCGAATTGCAAACGAATCGCTATCTATGCGATATCTCACGTGTTTTACGTTAAAAAGCGTCGAACAAGCGTTGATCTGCATCAGAAACATAACTATTGAAGATCCCAGCTTGAATTGCAAACGAATCGCTATCTATGCGATATCTCACGTGTTTTACGTTAAAAAGCGTCAAACAAGCGTTGATCTGCATCAGAAACGAAACTATTGAAGTTCCCTGCGCGAATTGCAAATGAATCGTTATCTATGCGATAACTCATGTGTTTTACGTTAAAATGCGTCGAACAAGCGTGGATCTTCATCAGAAACATAACTATTGAAGTTCCCAGAGCGAATTGCAAACGAATCGCTATCTATGCGATATCTCACGTGTTTTACGTTAAAAAGCGTCAAACAAGCGTTGATCTGCATCAGAAACGAAACTATTGAAGTTCCCTGCGCGAATTGCAAATGAATCGTTATCTATGCGATAACTCACGTGTTTTACGTTAAAATGCGTCGAACAAGCGTGGATCTTCATAAGAAACATAACTATTGAAGTTCCCAGCGCGAATTGCAAACGAATCGCTATCTATGCGATATCTCACGTGTTTTACGTTAAAATGCTTCAAACAAGGGTTGATCTGCATCAGAAACATAACTATTGAAGTTACCAGCGCGAATTGCAAACGAATCGCTATCTATGCGATATCTCACGTGTTTTACGTTAAAATGCTTCAAACAAGGGTTGATCTGCATCAGAAACGTAACTATTGAATTTCCCAGCCCGAATTGCAAATGAATCGTTATCTATGCAATATCTCACGTGTTTTACGTTAAAAAGCGTCGAACAAGCGTTGATCTGCATCAGAAACATTACTATTGAAGATCCCAGCGCGAATTGCAAACGAATCGCTATCTATGCGATATCTCACGTGTTTTACGTTAAAAAGCGTCCAACAAGCGTTGATCTGCATCAGAAACGAAACTATTGAAGTTCCCTGCGCGAATTGCAAATGAATCGTTATCTATGCGATAACTCACGTGTTTTACGTTAAAATGCGTCGAACAAGCGTGGATCTTCATCAGAAACATAACTATTGAAGTTCCCAGCGCGAATTGCAAACGAATCGCTATCTATGCGATATCTCATGTGTTTTACGTTAAAATGCTTCAAACAAGGGTTGATCTGCATCAGAAACGTAACTATTGAATTTCCCAGCACGAATTGCAAACGAATCGCTATCTATGCGATATCTCACGTGTTTTACGTTAAAATGCTTCAAACAAGGGTTGATCTGCATCAGAAACGAAACTATTGAAGTTCCCTGCGCGAATTGCAAATAAATCGTTTTCTATGCGGTAACTCACGTGTTTTACGTTAAAATGCGTCGAACAAGCGTGGATCTTCATCAGAAACGAAACTATTGAAGTACCCTGCGCGAATTGCAAATGAATCGTTATCTATGCGATATCTCACGTGTTTTACGTTAAAAAGCGTCGAACAAGCGTTGATCTGCATCAGAAACATAACTATTGAAGATCCCAGCGCGAATTGCAAACGAATCGCTATCTATGCGATATCTCACGTGTTTTACGTTAAAAAGCGTCAAACAAGCGTTGATCTGCATCAGAAACGAAACTATTGAAGTTCCCTGCGCGAATTGCAAATGAATCTTTATCTATGCGATAACTCACGTGTTTTACGTTAAAATGCGTCGAACAAGCGTGGATCTACATCAGAAACTTAACTATTGAAGTTCCCAGCGCGAATTGCAAACGAATCGCTATCTATGCGATATCTCACGTGTTTTACGTTAAAATGCTTCAAACAAGGGTTGATCTGCATCAGAAACGTAACTATTGAATTTCCCAGCACGAATTGCAAATGAATCGTTATCTATGCGATATCTCACGTGTTTTACGTTAAAAAGCGTCGAACAAGTGTTGATCTGCATCAGAAACATTACTATTGAAGATCCCAGCGCGAATTGCAAACGAATCGCTATCTATGCGATATCTCACGTGTTTTACGTTAAAAAGCGTCAAACAAGCGTGGATCTGCATCAGAAACGAAACTATTGAAGTTCCCAGCGCGAATTGCAAACGAATCGCTATCTATGCGATATCTCACGTGTTTTACGTTAAAAAGCGTCGAACAAGCGTTGATCTGCATCAGAAACATAACTATTGAAGATCCCAGCGCGAATTGCAAACGAATCGCTATCTATGCGATATCTCACGTGTTTTACGTTAAAAAGCGTCCAACAAGCGTTGATCTGCATCAGAAACGAAACTATTGAAGTTCCCTGCGCGAATTGCAAATGAATCGTTATCTATGCGATAACTCACGTGTTTTACGTTAAAATGCGTCGAACAAGCGTGGATCTTCATCAGAAACATAACTATTGAAGTTCCCAGCGCGAATTGCAAACGAATCGCTATCTATGCGATATCTCACGTGTTTTACGTTAAAAAGCGTCAAACAAGCGTTGATCTGCATCAGAAACGAAACTATTGAAGTTCCCTGCGCGAATTGCAAATGAATCGTTATCTATGCGATAACTCACGTGTTTTACGTTAAAATGCGTCGAACAAGCGTGGATCTTCATCAGAAACATAACTATTGAAGTTCCCAGCGCGAATTGCAAACGAATCGCTATCTATGCGATATCTCACGTGTTTTACGTTAAAATGCTTCAAACAAGGGTTGATCTGCATCAGAAACGTAACTATTGAATTTCCCAGCGCGAATTGCAAACTAATCGCTATCTATGCGATATCTCACGTGTTTTACGTTAAAATGCTTCAAACAAGCGATGATGTGCATCAGAAACGTTACTATTGAATTTCCCAGCCCGAATTGCAAATGAATCGTTATCTATGCGATATCTCACGTGTTTTACGTTAAAAAGCGTCGAACAAGCGTTGATCTGCATCAGAAACATTACTATTGAAGATCCCAGCGCGAATTGCATACGAATCGCTATCTATGCGATATCTCACGTGTTTTACGTTAAAAAGCGTCCAACAAGCGTTGATCTGCATCAGAAACGAAACTATTGAAATTCCCTGCGCGAATTGCAAATGAATCGTTATCTATGCGATAACTCACGTGTTTTACGTTAAAATGCGTCGAACAAGCGTGGATCTTCATCAGAAACATAACTATTGAAGTTCCCAGCGCGAATTGCAAACGAATCGCTATCTATGCGATATCTCACGTGTTTTACGTTAAAATGCTTCAAACAAGGGTTGATCTGCATCAGAAACGTAACTATTGAATTTCCCAGCACGAATTGCAAATGAATCGTTATCTATGCGATATCTCACGTGTTTTACGTTAAAAAGCGTCGAACAAGTGTTGATCTGCATCAGAAACATTACTATTGAAGATCCCAGCGCGAATTGCAAACGAATCGCTATCTATGCGATATCTCACGTGTTTTACGTTAAAAAGCGTCCAACAAGCGTTGATCTGCATCAGAAACGAAACTATTGAAGTTCACTGCGCGAATTGCAAATGAATCGTTATCTATGCGATAACTCACGTGTTTTACGTTAAAATGCGTCGAACAAGCGTGGATCTTCATCAGAAACATAACTATTGAAGTTCCCAGCGCGAATTGAAAACGAATCGCTATCTATGCGATATCTCACGTGTTTTACGTTAAAATGCTTCAAACAAGGGTTGATCTGCATCAGAAACGTAACTATTGAATTTCCCAGCGCGAATTGCAAACTAATCGCTATCTATGCGATATCTCACGTGTTTTACGTTAAAATGCTTCAAACAAGCGATGATGTGCATCAGAAACGTTACTATTGAATTTCCCAGCCCGAATTGCAAATGAATCGCTATCTATGCGATATCTCACGTGTTTTACGTTAAAAAGCGTCGAACAAGCGTTGATCTGCATCAGAAACATAACTATTGAAGATCCCAGCGCGAATTGCAAACGAATCGCTATCTATGCGATATCTCACGTGTTTTACGTTAAAAAGCGTCAAACAAGCGTTGATCTGCATCAGAAACGAAACTATTGAAGTTCCCTGCGCGAATTGCAAATGAATCGTTATCTATGCGATAACTCACGTGTTTTACGTTAAAATGCGTCGAACAAGCGTGGATCTTCATCAGAAACATAACTATTGAAGTTCCCAGCGCGAATTTCAAACGAATCGCTATCTATGCGATATCTCACGTGTTTTACGTTAAAATGCTTCAAACAAGGGTTGATCGGCATCAGAAACGTAACTATTGAATTTCCCAGCGCGAATTGCAAACTAATCGCTATCTATGCGATATCTCACGTGTTTTACGTTAAAATGCTTCAAACAAGCGATGATGTGCATCAGAAACGTTACTATTGAATTTCCCAGCCGAATTGCAAATGAATCGTTATCTATGCGATATCTCACGTGTTTTACGTTAAAAAGCGTCGAACAAGCGTTGATCTGCATCAGAAACATAACTATTGAAGTTCCCAGCGCGAATTGCAAACGAATCGCTATCTATGCGATATCTCACGTGTTTTACGTTAAAAAGCGTCAAACAAGCGTTGATCTGCATCAGAAACGAAACTATTGAGGTTCCCTGCGCGAATTGCAAATGAATCGTTATCTATGCGATATCTCACGTGTTTTACGTTAAAAAGCGTCAAACAAGCGTTGATCTGCATCAGAAACGAAACTATTGAAGTTCCCTGCGCGAATTGCAAATGAATCGTTTTCTATGCGATAACTCACGTGTTTTACGTTAAAATGCGTCGAACAACCGTGGATCTTCATCAGAAACGAAACTATTGATGTTCCCTGTGCGAATTGCAAATGAATCGTTATCTATGCGATATCTCACGTGTTTTACGTTAAAAAGCGTCGAACAAGCGTTGATCTGCATCAGAAACATAACTATTGAAGTTCCAAGCACAAATTGCAAATGAATCGTTATCTATGCGATATCTCACGTGTTTTACGTTAAGAAGCGTCAAACAAGCGTGGATCTGCATCAGAAACGAAACTATTGAAGTTCCCTGCGCGAATTGCAAATGAATCGTTATCTATGCGATAACTCACGTGTTTTACGTTAAAATGCGTCGAACAAGCGTGGATCTTCATCAGAAACTTAACTATTGAAGTTCCCAGCGCGAATTGCAAACGAATCGCTATCTATGCGATATCTCACGTGTTTTACGTTAAAATGCTTCAAACAAGTGTTGATCTGCATCAGAAACGTAACTATTGAATTTCCCAGCACGAATTGCAAATGAATCGTTATCTATGCGATATCTCACGTGTTTTACGTTAAAAAGCGTCAAACAAGCGTGGATCTGCATCAGAAACGAAACTATTGAAGTTCCCAGCGCGAATTGCAAACGAATCGCTATCTATGCGATATCTAACGTGTTTTACGTTAAAAAGCGTCGAACAAGCGTTGATCTGCATCAGAAACATAACTATTGAAGATCCCAGCGCGAATTGCAAACGAATCGCTATCTATGCGATATCTCACGTGTTTTACGTTAAAAAGCGTCAAACAAGCGTTGATCTGCATCAGAAACGAAACTATTGAAGTTCCCTGCGCGAATTGCAAATGAATCGTTATCTATGCGATAACTCACGTGTTTTACGTTAAAATGCGTCAAACAAGCGTTGATCTGCATCAGAAACGAAACTATTGAAGTTCCCTGCGCGAATTGCAAATGAATCGTTATCTATGCGATATCTCACGTGTTTTACGTTAAAAAGCGTCAAACAAGCGTTGATCTGCATCAGAAACGAAACTATTGAAGTTCCCAGCGCGAATTGCAAATGAATCGTTATCTATGCGATATCTCACGTGTTTTACGTTAAAAAGCGTCGAACAAGCGTTGATCTGCATCAGAAACATGACTATTGAATATCCCAGCGCGAATTGCAAACGAATCGCTATCTATGCGAAATCTCACGTGTTTTACGTTAAAAAGCGTCAAACAAGCGTTGATCTGCATCAGAAACGAAACTATTGAAGTTCCCAGCGCGAATTGCAAATGAATCGTTATCTATGCGATATCTCACGTGTTTTACGTTAAAAAGCGTCGAACAAACGTTGATCTGCATCAGAAACATAACTATTGAAGTTCCCAGCGCGAATTGCAAACGAATCGCTATCTATGCGATATCTCACGTGTTTTACGTTAAAATGCTTCAAACAAGCGTTGATCTGCATCAGAAACGTAACTATTGAAGTTCCCAGCGCGAATTGCAAACTAATCGCTATCTATGCGATATCTCACGTGTTTTACGTTAAAATGCTTCAAACAAGCGATGATCTGCATCAGAAACGTTACTATTGAATTTCCCAGCCCGAATTGCAAATGAATCGTTATCTATGCGATATCTCACGTGTTTTACGTTAAAAAGCGTCGAACAAGCGTTGATCTGCATCAGAAACATAACTATTGAAGATCCCAGCGCGAATTGCAAACGTATCGCTATCTATGCGATATCTCACGTGTTTTACGTTAAAAAGCGTCGAACAAACGTTGATCTGCATCAGAAACATAACTATTGAAGTTCCCAGCGCGAATTGCAAACGAATCGCTATCTATGCGATATCTCACGTGTTTTACGTTAAAAAGCGTCGAACAAGCGTCGTTCTGCATCAGAAACATAACTATTGAAGTTCCCTGCGCGAATTGCAAATGAATCGTTATCTATGCGATATCTTACGTGTTTTACGTTAAAAAGCGTCAAACAAGCGTGGATCTTCATCAGAAACGAAACTATTGACGTTTACAGCGCGAATTGCAAATGAATCGTTATCTATGCGATATCTCACGTGTTTTACGTTAAAAAGCGTCAAACAAGCGTTGATCTGCATCAGAAACGAAACTATTGAAGTTCCCTGCGCGAATTGCAAATGAATCGTTATCTATGCGATATCTTACGTGTTTTACGTTAAAAAGCGTCAAACAAGCGTGGATCTGCATCAGAAACGAAACTATTGAAGTTCCCAGCGCGAATTGCAAACGAATCGCTATCTATGCGATATCTCACGTGTTTTACGTTAAAAAGCGTCGAACAAGCGTCGTTCTGCATCAGAAACATAACTATTGAAGTTCCCTGCGCGAATTGCAAATGAATCGTTATCTATGCGATATCTTACGTGTTTTACGTTAAAAAGCTTCAAACAAGCGTGGATCTGCATCAGAAACGAAACTATTGAAGTTCCCAGCGCGAATTGCAAACGAATCGCTATCTATGCGATATCTCACGTGTTTTACGTTAAAAAGCGTCGAACAAGCGTTGATCTGCATCAGAAACATAACTATTGAAGATCCCAGCGCGAATTGCAAACGAATCGCTATCTATGCGATATCTCACGTGTTTTACGTTAAAAAGCGTCAAACAAGCGTGGATCTTCATCAGAAACGAAACTATTGACGTTCCCAGCGAGAATTGCAAATTAATCGTTATCTATGCGATATCTCACGTGTTTTACGTTAAAAAGCGTCAAACAAGCGTTGATCTGCATCAGAAACGAAACTATTGAAGTTCCCTGCGCGAATTGCAAATGAATCGTTATCTATGCGATATCTCACGTGTTTTACGTTAAAAAGCGTCGAACAAGCGTTGATCTGCGTCAGAAACATAACTATTGAAGTTCCCAGCCCGAATTGCAAACGAATCGTTATCTATGCGATATCTCACGTGTTTTACGTTAAAATGCTTCAAACAAGCGTTGATCTGCATCAGAAACGAAACTATTGAATTTCCCAGCGCGAATTGCAAATGAATCGTTATCTATGCGATATCTCACGTGTTTTACGTTAAAAAGCGTCGAACAAACGTTGATCTGCATCAGAAACATAACTATTGAAGTTCCCAGCGCGAATTGCAAACGAATCGCTATCTATGCGATATCTCACGTGTTTTACGTTAAAAAGCGTCGAACAAGCGTCGTTCTGCATCAGAAACATAACTATTGAAGTTCCCTGCGCGAATTGCAAATGAATCGTTATCTATGCGATATCTTACGTGTTTTACGTTAAAAAGCTTCAAACAAGCGTGGATCTGCATCAGAAACGAAACTATTGAAGTTCCCAGCGCGAATTGCAAACGAATCGCTATCTATGCGATATCTCACGTGTTTTACGTTAAAAAGCGTCGAACAAGCGTTGATCTGCATCAGAAACATAACTATTGAAGATCCCAGCGCGAATTGCAAACGAATCGCTATCTATGCGATATCTCACGTGTTTTACGTTAAAAAGCGTCAAACAAGCGTGGATCTTCATCAGAAACGAAACTATTGACGTTTACAGCGAGAATTGCAAATTAATCGTTATCTATGCGATATCTCACGTGTTTTACGTTAAAAAGCTTCAAACAAGCGTGGATCTGCATCAGAAACGAAACTATTGAAGTTCCCAGCGCGAATTGCAAACGAATCGCTATCTATGCGATATCTCACGTGTTTTACGTTAAAAAGCGTCGAACAAGCGTCGTTCTGCATCAGAAACATAACTATTGAAGTTCCCTGCGCGAATTGCAAATGAATCGTTATCTATGTGATATCTCACGTGTTTTACGTTAAAACACGTCAAACAAGCGGTGATCTGCATAAGAAACGAAACTATTGAAGTTCCCAGCGCGAATTGCAAATGAATCGTTATCTATGCGATATCTCACGTGTTTTACGTTAAAAAGCGTCGAACAAGCGTTGATCTGCATCAGAAACGTAACTATTGAAGTTCCCAGCCCGAATTGCAAACGAATCGTTATCTATGCGATATCTCACGTGTTTTACGTTAAAAAGCGTCGAACAAGCGTTGATCTGCATCAGAAACAAAACTATTGAAGTTCCCAGCGCGAATTACAAACGAATCGCTATCTATGCAATATCTCACGTGTTTTACGTTAAAAAGCGTCGAACAAGCGTCGTTCTGCATCAGAAACATAACTATTGAAGTTCCCTGCGCGAATTGCAAATGAATCGTTATCTATGCGATATCTTACGTGTTTTACGTTAAAAATCTTCAAACAAGCGTGGATCTGCATCAGAAACGAAACTATTGAAGTTCCCAGCGCGAATTGCAAACGAATCGCTATCTATGCGATATCTCACGTGTTTTACGTTAAAAAGCGTCGAACAAGCGTTGATCTGCATCAGAAACATAACTATTGAAGATCCCAGCGCGAATTGCAAACGAATCGCTACCTATGCGATATCTCACGTGTTTTACGTTAAAAAGCGTCAAACAAGCGTGGATCTTCATCAGAAACGAAACTATTGACGTTTACAGCGAGAATTGCAAATTAATCGTTATCTATGCGATATCTCACGTGTTTTACGTTAAAAAGCGTCAAACAAGCGTTGATCTGCATCAGAAACGAAACTATTGATGTTCCCTGCGCGAATTGCAAATGAATCGTTATCTATGCGATATCTTACGTGTTTTACGTTAAAAAGCTTCAAACAAGCGTGGATCTGCATCAGAAACGAAACTATTGAAGTTCCCAGCGCGAATTGCAAACGAATCGCTATCTATGCGATATCTCACGTGTTTTACGTTAAAAAGCGTCGAACAAGCGTCGTTCTGCATCAGAAACATAACTATTGAAGTTCCCTGCGCGAATTGCAAATGAATCGTTATCTATGCGATATCTTACGTGTTTTACGTTAAAAAGCTTCAAACAAGCGTGGATCTGCATCAGAAACGAAACTATTGAAGTTCCCAGCGCGAATTGCAAACGAATCGCTATCTATGCGGTATCTCACGTGTTTTACGTTAAAAAGCGTCGAACAAGCGTTGATCTGCATCAGAAACATAACTATTGAAGATCTCAGCGCGAATTGCAAACGAATCGCTATCTATGCGATATCTCACGTGTTTTACGTTAAAAAGCGTCAAACAAGCGTGGATCTTCATCAGAAAAGAAACTATTGACGTTTACAGCGAGAATTGCAAATTAATCGTTATCTATGCGATATCCCACGTGTTTTACGTTAAAAAGCGTCAAACAAGCGTTGATCTGCATCAGAAACGAAACTATTAAAGTTCCCCGCTCGAATTGCAAATGAATCGTTATCTATGCGATATCTCACGTGTTTTACGTTAAAAAGCGTCGAACAAGCGTTGATCTGCATCAGAAACATAACTATTGAAGTTCCCAGCCCGAATTGCAAACGAATCGTTATCTATGCGATATCTCACGTGTTTTACCATAAAATGCTTCAAACAAGCGTTGATCTGCATCAGAAACGAAACTATTGAAGTTCCCAGCGCGAATTGCAAATGAATCGTTATCTATGCGATATCTCACGTGTTTTACGTTAAAAAGCGTCGAACAAACGTTGATCTGCATCAGAAACATAACTATTGAAGTTCCCAGTGCGAATTGCAAACGAATCGCTATCTATGCGATATCTCACGTGTTTTACGTTAAAAAGCGTCGAACAAGCGTCGTTCTGCATCAGAAACATAACTATTGAAGTTCCCTGCGCGAATTGCAAATGAATCGTTATCTATGCGATATCTTACGTGTTTTACGTTAAAAAGCTTCAAACAAGCGTGGATCTGCATCAGAAACGAAACTATTGAAGTTCCCAGCGCGAATTGCAAACGAATCGCTATCTATGCGGTATCTCACGTGTTTTACGTTAAAAAGCGTCGAACAAGCGTTGATCTGCATCAGAAACATAACTATTGAAGATCCCAGCGCGAATTGCAAACGAATCGCTATCTATGCGATATCTCACGTGGTTTACGTTAAAAAGCGTCAAACAAGCGTGGATCTTCATCAGAAACGAAACTATTGACGTTTACAGCGAGAATTGCAAATTAATCGTTATCTATGCGATATCTCACGTGTTTTACGTTAAAAAGCGTCAAACAAGCGTTGATCTGCATCAGAAACGAAACTATTGAAGTTCCCTGCGCGAATTGCAAATGAATCGTTATCTATGCGATATCTTACGTGTTTTACGTTAAAAAGCTTCAAACAAGCGTGGATCTGCATCAGAAACGAAACTATTGAAGTTCCCAGCGCGAATTACAAACGAATCGCTATCTATGCAATATCTCACGTGTTTTACGTTAAAAAGCGTCGAACAAGCGTCGTTCTGCATCAGAAACATAACTATTGAAGTTCCCTGCGCGAATTGCAAATGAATCGTTATCTATGTGATATCTCACGTGTTTTACGTTAAAACACGTCAAACAAGCGGTGATCTGCGTAAGAAAGGAAACTATTAAAGTTCCCCGCTCGAATTGCAAATGAATCGTTATCTATGCGATATCTCACGTGTTTTACGTTAAAAAGCGTTGAACAAGCGTTGATCTGCATCAGAAACATAACTATTGAAGTTCCCAGCCCGAATTGCAAACGAATCGTTATCTATGCGATATCTCACGTGTTTTACGTTAAAAAGCGTCGAACAAACGTTGATCTGCATCAGAAACATAACTATTGAAGATCCCAGAGCGAATTGCAAACGAATCGCTATCTATGCAATATCTCACGTGTTTTACGTTAAAAAGCGTCGAACAAGCGTCGTTCTGCATCAGAAACATAACTATTGAAGTTCCCTGCGCGAATTGCAAATGAATCGTTATTTATGCGATATCTTACGTGTTTTACGTTAAAAATCTTCAAACAAGCGTGGATCTGCATCAGAAACGAAACTATTGAAGTTCCCAGCGCGAATTGCAAACGAATCGCTATCTATGCGATATCTAACGTGTTTTACGTTAAAAAGCGTCGAACAAGCGTTGATCTGCATCGGAAACATAACTATTGAAGATCCCAGCGCGAATTGCAAACGAATCGCTATCTATGCGATATCTCACGTGTTTTACGTTAAAAAGCGTCAAACAAGCGTTGATCTGCATCAGAAACGAAACTATTGAAGTTCCCTGCGCGAATTGCAAATGAATCGTTATCTATGCGATAACTCACGTGTTTTACGTTAAAATGCGTCAAACAAGCGTTGATCTGCATCAGAAACGAAACTATTGAAGTTCCCTGCGCGAATTGCAAATGAATCGTTATCTATGCGATATCTCACGTGTTTTACGTTAAAAAGCGCCAAAAAAGCGTTGATCTGCATCAGAAACGAAACTATTGAAGTTCCCTGCGCGAATTGCAAATGAATCGTTATCTATGCGATATCTCACGTGTTTTAGGTTAAAAAGCGTCGAACAAGCGTTGATCTGCATCAGAAACATAACTATTGAAGTTCCCAGCGCAATTTGCAATCGAATCGCTATCTATGCGTTATCTCACGTGTTGTACGTTATAATGCTTCAAACAAGCGTGGATCTGCATCAGAAACGAAACTATTGAAGTTCCCTGCGCGAATTGCAAACGAATCGCTATCTATGCGATATCTCACGTGTTTTACGTTAAAAAGCGTCGAACAAGCGTTGATCTGCATCAGAAACATAACTATTGAATTTCCCATCGCGAATTGCAAACGAATCGCTATCTATGCGATATCTCACGTGTTTTACGTTGAAATGCTTCAAACAAGCGTCGATCTTCATCTGAAACGAATCTATTTACATTTACAGCGAGAATTGCAAACGAATAGCTATCTATGCGTTATCTCACGTGTTGTACGTTATAATGCTTCAAACAAGCGTGGATCTGCATCAGAAACGAAACTATTGAAGTTCCCTGCGCGATTTGCAAATGATTTGTTATCTAAGCGAAATCTCACGTGTTTTCCGTTAAAAAGCGTCAAACAAGCGTTGATCTGAATCAGAAACATAACTATTGAAGTTCGCAGCGCGAATTGTAAACGAATCGCTATCTACTCGATATCTCACGTGTTTTACGTTAAAATGCGTCAAACAAGCGTGGATCTGCATCAGAAACGAAACTATTTAAGTTCCCTGCGCGAATTGCAAATGAATTGTTATCTATGCGAAATCTCACGTGTTTTACGTTAAAAAGCGTCGAACAAGCGTTGATCTGCATCAGAAACATAACTATTGAAGTTCCCAGCGCGAATTGCAAACGAATCGCTATCTATGCGTTATCTCACGTGTTTTACTTTATAATGCTTCAAATAAGCGTGGATCTTCATCTGAAACGAAACTATTGTCGTTTACAGCTTGAATTGCAAATGAATCGTTATCTATACGATATCTCACGTGTTTTACGTTAAAGAGCGTCAAACAAGCGTTGATCTGCATCAGAAACGTAACTATTGAAGTTCCCAGCTCGAATTGCACATGAATCGTTATCTATGCGATATCTCACGTGTTTTACGTTAAAAAGCGTCGAACAAGCGTTGATCTGCATCAGAAACGAAACGATTGAAGTTCCCTGCACGAATTGCAAACGAATCGCTCTCTTTGCGATATCTCACGTGTTTTACGTTAAAATGCTTCAAACAAGCGTTGATCTGCATGAGAAACATAACTATTGAATTTCCCCGCGCAAATTACAAATGAATCGTTATCTATGCGATATCTCACGTGTTTTACGTTAAAAAGCGTCGAACAAGCGTTGATCTGCATCAGAAAAATAACTATTGAATTTCCCAGCGCGAATTGCAAACGAATCGCTATCTATGCGATATCTCACGTGTTTTACGTTAAAATGCTTCAAACAAGCGTGGATCTTCATCTGAAACGAATCTATTTACATTTACAGCGAGAATTGCAAACGAATCGCTATCTATGCGGTATCTCACGTGTTTTACGTTAAAATGCGTCGAACAAGCGTGGATCTGCCTCAGAAACGAAACTATTGAAGTTGCCTGCGCGAATTGCAAATGAATCGCTATGTATGCGTTATCTCACGTGTTTTACGTTAAAATGCTTCAAATAAGCGTGGATCTTCATCTGAAACGAAACTATTGTCGTTTACAGCTTGAATTGCAAGTGAATCGTTATCTATGCGATATCTCACGTGTTTTACGTTAAAGAGCGTCAAATAAACGTTGATCTGCATCAGAAATGTAACTATTGAATTTCCCATCGCGAATTGCAAACGAATCGCTATCTATGCGATATCTCACGTGTTTTACGTTGAAATGCTTCAAACAAGCGTCGATATTCATCTGAAGCAAATCTATTGACATTTAAAGCGAGAATTGCAAATGAATCGTTATCTATGCGATATCTCACGTGTTTTACGTTAAAGAGCGTCAAACAAACGTTGATCTGCATCAGAAACGAAACTATTGAAGTTCCCTGCGCGAATTGCAAATGAATCGTTATCTATGCGATATCTCACGTGTTTTACGTTAAAAAGCGTCGAACAAGCGTTGATATGCATCAGAAACATAACTATTGAAGTTCACAGCGCGAATTGCAAACGAATCGCTATCTATGCGGTATCTCACGTGTTTTACGTTAAAATGCGACAAACAAGCGTGAATCTGCATCAGAAACGAAACTATTGAAGTTCCCTGGGCGAATTGCAAATGAATTGTTATCTATGCGAAATCTCACGTGTTTTACGTTAAAAAGCGTCGAACAATCGTTGATCTGCATCAGAAACATAACTATTGAAGTTCCCAGCGCAATTTGCAAACGAATCGCTATCTATGCGTTATCTCACGTGTTGTACGTTATAATGCTTCAAACAAGCGTGGATCTGCATCAGAAACGAAACTATTGAAGTTCCCTGCGCGAATTGCAAATGAATCGTTATCTATGCGATATCTCACGTGTTTTACGTTGAAATGCTTCAAACAAGCGTCGATACTCATCTGAAACGAATCTATTGACATTTACAGCGAGAATTGCAAATGAATCGTTATCTATGCGATATCTCACGTGTTTTACGTTAAAAAGCGTCGAACATGCGTTGATCTGCATCAGAAACATAACTATTGAAGTTCACAGCGCGAATTGCAAACGAATCGCTATCTATGCGGTATCTCACGTGTTTTACGTTAAAATGCGTCCAACAAGCGTGGATCTGCATCAAAAACGAAACTATTGAAGTTCCCTGCGCGAATTGCAAACGAATCGCTATCTATGCGATATCTCACGTGTTTTACGTTAAAAAGCGTCGAACAAGCGTTGATCTGCTTCAGAAAGATAACTATTGAAGTTCCCAGCGCGAATTGCAAACGAATCGCTATGTATGCGTTATCTCACGTGTTTTACGTTATAATGCTTCAAATATGCGTGGATCTCCATCTGAAACGAAACTATTGAACTTTACAGCTTGAATTGCAAATGAATCGTTATCTATGCGATATCTCACGTGTTTTACGTAAAAAAGCGTCGAACAAGAGTTGATCTGCATCAGAAACGAAACTATTGAAGTTCCCTGCGTGAATTGCAAACGAGTCGCTATCTATGCGGTATCTCACGTGTCTTACGTTAAAATGCGTCAAACAAGCGTTGATCTGCAACAGAAACGTAACTATTGAATTTCCCTGCGCAAATTGCAAATGAATCGTTATCTATGCGATATCTCACGTGTTTTACGTTAAAGAGCGTCAAACAATCGTTGATCTACATCAGAAACGAAACTATTGAAGATCCCTGCGCGAATTGCAAATGAATCGTTATCAATGCGTTATCTCACGTTTTGTACGTTATAATGCTTCAAACAAGCGTGGATCTCCATCAGAAACGAAACTATTGAAGTTCCCTTTGCGAATTGCAAACGAATCGCTATCTATGCGATATCTCACGTGTTTTACGTTAAAAAGCGTCGAACAAGCGTTGATCTGCTTCAGAAACATAACTATTGAAGTTCACAGCGCGAAATGCAAACGAATCGCTATCTATGCGGTATCTCACGTGTTTTACGTTAAAATGCGTCAAACAAGCGTGGATCTGCATCAGAAACGAAACTATTTACATTTACAGCGAGAATTGCAAATGAATCGTTATCTATGCGATATCTCACGTGTTTTACGTTAAAAAGCGTCGAACAAGCGCTGATCAGCATCAGAAACATAACTATTGAAGTCACAGCGCGAATTGCAAACGAATCGCTATCTATGCGGTATCTCACGTGTTTTACGTTAAAATGCGTCAAACAAGCGTGGATCTGCATCAGAAACGAAACTATTGAAGTTCCCTGCGCGAATTGCAAATGAATCGTTAGCAATGCGATATCTCACGTGTTTTACGTTAAAATGCGTCAAACAAGCGTGGATCTGCAAAAAACGAACTATTGAAGTTCCCTGCGCGAATTGCAAATGAATTGTTATCTATGCGAAATCTCATGTGTTTTACGTTAAAAAGCGTCGAACAAGCGTTGATCTGCATCAGAAACATAACTATTGAAGTCACAGCGCGAATTGCAAACGAATCGCTATCTATGCGGTATCTCACGTGTTTTACGTTAAAATGCGTCAAACAAGCGTGGAAATGCATCAGAAACGAAACTATTGAAGTTCCCTGCGCGAATTGCAAATGAATTGTTATGTATGCGAAATCTCACGTGTTTTACGTTAAAAAGCGTCGAACAAGCGTTGATCTGCATCAGAAACATAACTATTGAAGTTCCCAGCTCGAATTGCACATGAATCGTTATCTATGCGATATCTCACGTGTTTTACGTTAAAATGCGTCAAACAAGCGTGGATCTGCATCAGAAACGAAACTATTTACATTTACAGCGAGAATTGCAAATGAATCGTTATCTATGCGATATCTCACGTGTTTTACGTTAAAAAGCGTCGAACAAGCGCTGATCAGCATCAGAAACATAACTATTGAAGTCACAGCGCGAATTGCAAACGAATCGCTATCTATGCGGTATCTCACGTGTTTTACGTTAAAATGCGTCAAACAAGCGTGGATCTGCATCAGAAACGAAACTATTGAAGTTCCCTGCGCGAATTGCAAATGAATCGTTATCAATGCGATATCTCACGTGTTTTACGTTAAAATGCGTCAAACAAGCGTGGATCTGCAAAAAACGAAACTATTGAAGTTCCCTGCGCGAATTGCAAATGAATTGTTATCTATGCGAAATCTCACGTGTTTTACGTTAAAAAGCGTCGAACAAGCGTTGATCTGCATCAGAAACATAACTATTGAAGTTCCCAGCGCGAATTGCAAACGAATCGCTATGTATGCGTTATCTCACGTGTTTTACGTTATAATGCTTCAAATAAGCGTGGATCTTCATCTGAAACGAAACTATTGTCTTTTACAGCTTGAATTGCAAATGAATCGTTATCTATGCGATATCTCACGTGTTTTACGTTAAAGAGCGTCAAACAAGCGTTGATCTGCATCAGAAACGTAACTATTGAAGTTCCCAGCTCGAATTGCACATGAATCGTTATCTATGCGATATCTCACGTGTTTTACGTTAAAAAGCGTCGAACAAGCGTTGATCTGCATCAGAAACGAAACGATTGAAGTTCCCTGCACGAATTGCAAACGAATCGCTCTCTTTGCGATATCTCACGTGTTTTACGTTAAAATGCTTCAAACAAGCGTTGATCTGCATCAGAAACATAACTATTGAATTTCCCCGCGCAAATTACAAATGAATCGTTATCTATGCGATATCTCACGTGTTTTACGTTAAAAAGCGTCGAACAAGCGTTGATCTGCATCAGAAAAATAACTATTGAATTTCCCAGCGCGAATTGCAAACGAATCGCTATCTATGCGATATCTCACGTGTTTTACGTTAAAATGCTTCAAACAAGCGTGGATCTTCATCTGAAACGAATCTATTTACATTTACAGCGAGAATTGCAAATGAATCGTTATCTATGCGGTATCTCACGTGTTTTACGTTAAAATGCGTCGAACAAGCGTGGATCTGCCTCAGAAACGAAACTATTGAAGTTGCCTGCGCGAATTGCAAATGAATCGCTATGTATGCGTTATCTCACGTGTTTTACGTTAAAATGCTTCAAATAAGCGTGGATCTTCATCTGAAACGAAACTATTGTCGTTTACAGCTTGAATTGCAAATGAATCGTTATCTATGCGATATCTCACGTGTTTTACGTTAAAGAGCGTCAAATAAACGTTGATTTGCATCAGAAATGTAACTATTGAATTTCCCATCGCGAATTGCAAACGAATCGCTATCTATGCGATATCTCACGTGTTTTACGTTGAAATGCTTCAAACAAGCGTCGATATTCATCTGAAGCAAATCTATTGACATTTAAAGCGAGAATTGCAAATGAATCATTATCTATGCGATATCTCACGTGTTTTACGTTAAAGAGCGTCAAACAAACGTTGATCTGCATCAGAAACGAAACTATTGAAGTTCCCTGCGCGAATTGCAAATGAATCGTTATCTATGCGATATCTCACGTGTTTTACGTTAAAAAGCGTCGAACAAGCGTTGATATGCATCAGAAACATAACTATTGAAGTTCACAGCGCGAATTGCAAACGAATCGCTATCTATGCGGTATCTCACGTGTTTTACGTTAAAATGCGACAAACAAGCGTGGATCTGCATCAGAAACGAAACTATTGAAGTTCCCTGGGCGAATTGCAAATGAATTGTTATCTATGCGAAATCTCACGTGTTTTACGTTAAAAAGCGTCGAACAATCGTTGATCTGCATCAGAAACATAACTATTGAAGTTCCCAGCGCAATTTGCAAACGAATCGCTATCTATGCGTTATCTCACGTGTTGTACGTTATAATGCTTCAAACAAGCGTGGATCTGCATCAGAAACGAAACTATTGAAGTTCCCTGCGCGAATTGCAAATGAATCGTTATCTATGCGATATCTCACGTGTTTTACGTTAAAATGCTTCAAACAAGCGTCGATACTCATCTGAAACGAATCTATTGACATTTACAGCGAGAATTGCAAATGAATCGTTATCTATGCGATATCTCACGTGTTTTACGTTAAAAAGCGTCGAACATGCGTTGATCTGCATCAGAAACATAACTATTGAAGTTCACAGCGCGAATTGCAAACGTATCGCTATCTATGCGGTATCTCACGTGTTTTACGTTAAAATGCGTCAAACAAGCGTGGATCTGCATCAGAAACGAAACTATTGAAGTTCCCTGCGCGAATTGCAAACGAATCGCTATCTATGCGATATCTCACGTGTTTTACGTTAAAAAGCGTCGAACAAGCGTTGATCTGCTTCAGAAAGATAACTATTGAAGTTCCCAGCGCGAATTGCAAACGAATCGCTATGTATGCGTTATCTCACGTGTTTTACGTTATAATGCTTCAAATATGCGTGGATCTTCATCTGAAACGAAACTATTGAACTTTACAGCTTGAATTGCAAATGAATCGTTATCTATGCGATATCTCACGTGTTTTACGTAAAAAAGCGTCGAACAAGAGTTGATCTGCATCAGAAACGAAACTATTGAAGTTCCCTGCGTGAATTGCAAACGAGTCGCTATCTATGCGGTATCTTACGTGTCTTACGTTAAAATGCGTCAAACAAGCGTGGATCTGCATCAGAAACGAAACTATTGAAGTTCACTGCGCGAATTGCAAATGAATCGTTATCTATGCGATATCTCACGTGTTTTACGTTAAAGAGCGTCAAACAAGCGTTGAACTACATCAGAAACGAAACTATTGAAGTTCCCTGCGCGAATTGCAAATGAATCGTTATCAATGCGTTATCTCACGTTTTGTACGTTATAATGCTTCAAACAAGCGTGGATCTCCATCAGAAACGAAACTATTGAAGTTCCCTTTGCGAATTGCAAACGAATCGCTATCTATGCGATATCTCACGTGTTTTACGTTAAAAAGCGTCGAACAAGCGTTGATCTGCATCAGAAACATAACTATTGAAGTTCCCAGCGCGAATTGCAAACGAATCGCTATGTATGCGTTATCTCACGTGTTTTACGTTATAATGCTTCAAATAAGCGTGGATCTTCATCTGAAACGAAACTATTGTCTTTTACAGCTTGAATTGCAAATGAATCGTTATCTATGCGATATCACACGTGTTTTACGTTAAAGAGCGTCAAACAAGCGTTGATCTGCATCGGGAAACGTAACTATTGAAGTTCCCAGCTCGAATTGCACATGAATCGTTATCTATGCGATATCTCACGTGTTTTACGTTAAAAAGCGTCGAACAAGCGTTGATCTGCATCAGAAACGAAACTATTGAAGTTCCCTGCACGAATTGCAAACGAATCGCTCTCTTTGCGATATCTCACGTGTTTTACGTTAAAATGCTTCAAACAAGCGTTGGTCTGCATCAGAAACATAACTATTTAAGTTCCCAGCGAGAATTGCAAACGAATCGCTATCTATGCGGTATCTCACGTGTTTTACGTTAAAAAGCGTCGAACAAGCGTGGATCTGCCTCAGAAACGAAACTATTGAAGTTGCCTGCGCGAATTGCAAATGAATCGCTATGTATGCGTTATCTCACGTGTTTTACGTTAAAATGCTTCAAATAAGCGTGGATCTTCATCTGAAACGAAACTATTGTCGTTTACAGCTTGAATTGCAAATGAATCGTTATCTATGCGATATCTCACGTGTTTTACGTTAAAGAGCGTCAAATAAACGTTGATCTGCATCAGAAATGTAACTATTGAATTTCCCATCGCGAATTGCAAACGAATCGCTATCTATGCGATATCTCACGTGTTTTACGTTGAAATGCTTCAAACAAGCGTCGATATTCATCTGAAGCAAATCTATTGACATTTAAAGCGAGAATTGCAAATGAATCGTTATCTATGCGATATCTCACGTGTTTTACGTTAAAGAGCGTCAAACAAACGTTGATCTGCATCAGAAACGAAACTATTGAAGTTCCCTGCGCGAATTGCAAATGAATCGTTATCTATGCGATATCTCACGTGTTTTACGTTAAAAAGCGTCGAACATGCGTTGATCTGCATCAGAAACATAACTATTGAAGTTCACAGCGCGAATTGCAAACGTATCGCTATCTATGCGGTATCTCACGTGTTTTACGTTAAAATGCGACAAACAAGCGTGAATCTGCATCAGAAACGAAACTATTGAAGTTCCCTGGGCGAATTGCAAATGAATTGTTATCTATGCGAAATCTCACGTGTTTTACGTTAAAAAGCGTCGAACAATCGTTGATCTGCATCAGAAACATAACTATTGAAGTTCCCAGCGCAATTTGCAAACGAATCGCTATCTATGCGTTATCTCACGTGTTGTACGTTATAATGCTTCAAACAAGCGTGGATCTGCATCAGAAACGAAACTATTGAAGTTCCCTGCGCGAATTGCAAATGAATCGTTATCTATGCGATATCTCACGTGTTTTACGTTGAAATGCTTCAAACAAGCGTCGATACTCATCTGAAACGAATCTATTGACATTTACAGCGAGAATTGCAAATGAATCGTTATCTATGCGATATCTCACGTGTTTTACGTTAAAAAGCGTCGAACATGCGTTGATCTGCATCAGAAACATAACTATTGAAGTTCACAGCGCGAATTGCAAACGAATCGCTATCTATGCGGTATCTCACGTGTTTTACGTTAAAATGCGTCAAACAAGCGTGGATCTGCATCAAAAACGAAACTATTGAAGTTCCCTACGCGAATTGCAAACGAATCGCTTTCTATGCGATATCTCACGTGTTTTACGTTAAAAAGCGTCGAACAAGCGTTGATCTGCTTCAGAAAGATAACTATTGAAGTTCCCAGCGCGAATTGCAAACGAATCGCTATGTATGCGTTATCTCACGTGTTTTACGTTATAATGCTTCAAATATGCGTGGATCTTCATCTGAAACGAAACTATTGAACTTTACAGCTTGAATTGCAAATGAATCGTTATCTATGCGATATCTCACGTGTTTTACGTTAAAAAGCGTCGAACAAGTGTTGATCTGCATCAGAAACGAAACTATTGAAGTTCCCTGCGTGAATTGCAAACGAGTCGCTATCTATGCGGTATCTCACGTGTCTTACGTTAAAATGCGTCAAACAAGCGTGGATCTGCATCAGAAACGAAACTATTGAAGTTCACTGCGCGAATTGCAAATGAATCGTTATCTATGCGATATCTCACGTGTTTTACGTTAAAGAGCGTCAAACAAGCGTTGAACTACATCAGAAACGAAACTATTGAAGTTCCCTGCGCGAATTGCAAATGAATCGTTATCAATGCGTTATCTCACGTTTTGTACGTTATAATGCTTCAAACAAGCGTGGATCTCCATCAGAAACGAAACTATTGAAGTTCCCTTTGCGAATTGCAAACGAATCGCTATCTATGCGATATCTCACGTGTTTTACGTTAAAAAGCGTCGAACAAGCGTTGATCTGCTTCAGAAACATAACTATTGAAGTTCACAGCGCGAAATGCAAACGAATCGCTATCTATGCGGTATCTCACGTGTTTTACGTTAAAATGCGTCAAACAAGCGTGGATCTGCATCAGAAACGAAACTATTTACATTTACAGCGAGAATTGCAAATGAATCGTTATCTATGCGATATCTCACGTGTTTTACGTTAAAAAGCGTCGAACAAGCGCTGATCAGCATCAGAAACATAACTATTGAAGTCACAGCGCGAATTGCAAACGAATCGCTATCTATGCGGTATCTCACGTGTTTTACGTTAAAATGCGTCAAACAAGCGTGGATCTGCATCAGAAACGAAACTATTGAAGTTCCCTGCGCGAATTGCAAATGAATCGTTAGCAATGCGATATCTCACGTGTTTTACGTTAAAATGCGTCAAACAAGCGTGGATCTGCAAAAAACGAAACTATTGAAGTTCCCTGCGCGAATTGCAAATGAATTGTTATCTATGCGAAATCTCACGTGTTTTACGTTAAAAAGCGTCGAACAAGCGTTGATCTGCATCAGAAACATAACTATTGAAGTCACAGCGCGAATTGCAAACGAATCGCTATCTATGCGGTATCTCACGTGTTTTACGTTAAAATGCGTCAAACAAGCGTGGAAATGCATCAGAAACGAAACTATTGAAGTTCCCTGCGCGAATTGCAAATGAATTGTTATGTATGCGAAATCTCACGTGTTTTACGTTAAAAAGCGTCGAACAAGCGTTGATCTGCATCAGAAACATAACTATTGAAGTTCCCAGCTCGAATTGCACATGAATCGTTATCTATGCGATATCTCACGTGTTTTACGTTAAAATGCGTCAAACAAGCGTGGATCTGCATCAGAAACGAAACTATTTACATTTACAGCGAGAATTGCAAATGAATCGTTATCTATGCGATATCTCACGTGTTTTACGTTAAAAAGCGTCGAACAAGCGCTGATCAGCATCAGAAACATAACTATTGAAGTCACAGCGCGAATTGCAAACGAATCGCTATCTATGCGGTATCTCACGTGTTTTACGTTAAAATGCGTCAAACAAGCGTGGATCTGCATCAGAAACGAAACTATTGAAGTTCCCTGCGCGAATTGCAAATGAATCGTTATCAATGCGATATCTCACGTGTTTTACGTTAAAATGCGTCAAACAAGCGTGGATCTGCAAAAAACGAAACTATTGAAGTTCCCTGCGCGAATTGCAAATGAATTGTTATCTATGCGAAATCTCACGTGTTTTACGTTAAAAAGCGTCGAACAAGCGTTGATCTGCATCAGAAACATAACTATTGAAGTTCCCAGCGCGAATTGCAAACGAATCGCTATGTATGCGTTATCTCACGTGTTTTACGTTATAATGCTTCAAATAAGCGTGGATCTTCATCTGAAACGAAACTATTGTCTTTTACAGCTTGAATTGCAAATGAATCGTTATCTATGCGATATCTCACGTGTTTTACGTTAAAGAGCGTCAAACAAGCGTTGATCTGCATCAGAAACGTAACTATTGAAGTTCCCAGCTCGAATTGCACATGAATCGTTATCTATGCGATATCTCACGTGTTTTACGTTAAAAAGCGTCGAACAAGCGTTGATCTGCATCAGAAACGAAACGATTGAAGTTCCCTGCACGAATTGCAAACGAATCGCTCTCTTTGCGATATCTCACGTGTTTTACGTTAAAATGCTTCAAACAAGCGTTGATCTGCATCAGAAACATAACTATTGAATTTCCCCGCGCAAATTACAAATGAATCGTTATCTATGCGATATCTCACGTGTTTTACGTTAAAAAGCGTCGAACAAGCGTTGATCTGCATCAGAAAAATAACTATTGAATTTCCCAGCGCGAATTGCAAACGAATCGCTATCTATGCGATATCTCACGTGTTTTACGTTAAAATGCTTCAAACAAGCGTGGATCTTCATCTGAAACGAATCTATTTACATTTACAGCGAGAATTGCAAATGAATCGTTATCTATGCGGTATCTCACGTGTTTTACGTTAAAATGCGTCGAACAAGCGTGGATCTGCCTCAGAAACGAAACTATTGAAGTTGCCTGCGCGAATTGCAAATGAATCGCTATGTATGCGTTATCTCACGTGTTTTACGTTAAAATGCTTCAAATAAGCGTGGATCTTCATCTGAAACGAAACTATTGTCGTTTACAGCTTGAATTGCAAATGAATCGTTATCTATGCGATATCTCACGTGTTTTACGTTAAAGAGCGTCAAATAAACGTTGATTTGCATCAGAAATGTAACTATTGAATTTCCCATCGCGAATTGCAAACGAATCGCTATCTATGCGATATCTCACGTGTTTTACTTTGAAATGCTTCAAACAAGCGTCGATATTCATCTGAAGCAAATCTATTGACATTTAAAGCGAGAATTGCAAATGAATCATTATCTATGCGATATCTCACGTGTTTTACGTTAAAGAGCGTCAAACAAACGTTGATCTGCATCAGAAACGAAACTATTGAAGTTCCCTGCGCGAATTGCAAATGAATCGTTATCTATGCGATATCTCACGTGTTTTACGTTAAAAAGCGTCGAACAAGCGTTGATATGCATCAGAAACATAACTATTGAAGTTCACAGCGCGAATTGCAAACGAATCGCTATCTATGCGGTATCTCACGTGTTTTACGTTAAAATGCGACAAACAAGCGTGGATCTGCATCAGAAACGAAACTATTGAAGTTCCCTGGGCGAATTGCAAATGAATTGTTATCTATGCGAAATCTCACGTGTTTTACGTTAAAAAGCGTCGAACAATCGTTGATCTGCATCAGAAACATAACTATTGAAGTTCCCAGCGCAATTTGCAAACGAATCGCTATCTATGCGTTATCTCACGTGTTGTACGTTATAATGCTTCAAACAAGCGTGGATCTGCATCAGAAACGAAACTATTGAAGTTCCCTGCGCGAATTGCAAATGAATCGTTATCTATGCGATATCTCACGTGTTTTACGTTGAAATGCTTCAAACAAGCGTCGATACTCATCTGAAACGAATCTATTGACATTTACAGCGAGAATTGCAAATGAATCGTTATCTATGCGATATCTCACGTGTTTTACGTTAAAAAGCGTCGAACATGCGTTGATCTGCATCAGAAACATAACTATTGAAGTTCACAGCGCGAATTGCAAACGAATCGCTATCTATGCGGTATCTCACGTGTTTTACGTTAAAATGCGTCAAACAAGCGTGGATCTGCATCAAAAACGAAACTATTGAAGTTCCCTGCGCGAATTGCAAACGAATCGCTATCTATGCGATATCTCACGTGTTTTACGTTAAAAAGCGTCGAACAAGCGTTGATCTGCTTCAGAAAGATAACTATTGAAGTTCCCAGCGCGAATTGCAAACGAATCGCTATGTATGCGTTATCTCACGTGTTTTACGTTGTAATGCTTCAAATATGCGTGGATCTTCATCTGAAACGAAACTATTGAACTTTACAGCTTGAATTGCAAATGAATCGTTATCTATGCGATATCTCACGTGTTTTACGTAAAAAAGCGTCGAACAAGAGTTGATCTGCATCAGAAACGAAACTATTGAAGTTCCCTGCGTGAATTGCAAACGAGTCGCTATCTATGCGGTATCTCACGTGTTTTACGTTAAAATGCGTCAAACAAGCGTGGATCTGCATCAGAAACGAAGCTATTGAAGTTCATTTCGCGAATTGCAAATGAACTGTTATCTATGCGATATCTCACGTGTTTTACGTTAAAGAGCGTCAAACAAGCGTTGAACTACATCAGAAACGAAACTATTGAAGTTCCCTGCGCGAATTGCAAATGAATCGTTATCAATGCGTTATCTCACGTTTTGTACGTTATAATGCTTCAAACAAGCGTGGATCTCCATCAGAAACGAAACTATTGAAGTTCCCTTTGCGAATTGCAAACGAATCGCTATCTATGCGATATCTCACGTGTTTTACGTTAAAAAGCGTCGAACAAGCGTTGATCTGCTTCAGAAACATAACTATTGAAGTTCACAGCGCGAATTGCAAACGAATCGCTATCTATGCGGTATCTCACGTGTTTTACGTTAAAATGCGTCAAACAAGCGTGGATCTGCATCAGAAACGAAACTATTTACATTTACAGCGAGAATTGCAAATGAATCGTTATCTATGCGATATCTCACGTGTTTTACGTTAAAAAGCGTCGAACAAGCGCTGATCTGCATCAGAAACATAACTATTGAAGTTCACAGCGCGAATTGCAAACGAATCGCTATCTATGCGGTATCTCACGTGTTTTACGTTAAAATGCGTCAAACAAGCGTTGATCTGCATCAGAAACGAAACTATTGAAGTTCCCTGCGCGAATTGCAAATGAATCGTTATCAATGCGATATCTCACGTGTTTTACGTTAAAATGCGTCAAACAAGCGTTGATCTGCAAAAAACGAAACTATTGAAGTTCCCTGCGCGAATTGCAAATGAATTGTTATCTATGCGATATCTCACGTGTTTTACGTTAAAAAGCGTCGAACAAGCGTTGATCTGCATCAGAAACATAACTATTGAAGATCACAGCGCGAATTGCAAACGAATCGCTATCTATGCGGTATCTCACGTGTTTTACGTTAAAAAGCGTCAAACAAGCGTGGAAATGCATCAGAAACGAAACTATTGAAGTACCCTGCGCGAATTGCAAAAGAATTGTTATCTATGCGAAATCTCACGTGTTTTACGTTAAAAAGCGTCGAACAAGCGTTGATCTGCATCAGAAACATAACTATTGAAGTTCCCAGCTCGAATTGCAAATGAATCGTTATCTATGCGATATCTCACGTGTTTTACGTTAAAATGCGTCAAACAAGCGTGGATCTGCATCAGAAACGAAACTATTGATGTTCCCTGCGCGAATTGCAAATGAATCGTTATCTATGCGATATCTCACGTGTTTTACGTTAAAAAGCGTCGAACAAGCGTTGATCTGTATCAGAAACATAACTATTGAAGTTCCCAGCGCAAATTGCAAACGAATCGCTATCTATGCTTCTTCTCACGTGTTTTACGTTATAATGCTTCAAATAAGCGTGGATCTTCATCTGAAACGAAACTATTGTCGTTTACAGCTTGAATTGCAAATGAATCATTATCTATGCGATATCTCACGTGTTTTACGTTAAAGAGCGTCAAACAAGCGTTGATCTGCATCAGAAACGAAACTATTGAAGTTGCCTGCGCGAATTGCAAATGAATCGTTATTTATGCGATATCTCACGTGTTTTACGTTAAAAAGCGTCGACCAAGCGTTGATCTGCATCAGAAACGAAACTAATGAATTTCCCTGCGCAAATTGCAAACGAATCGCTATCTATGCGACATCTCACGTGTTTTACGTTAAAATGCTGCAAACAAGCGTGGATCTTCATCTGAAACGAATCTATTGACGTTTACAGCGAGAATTGCAAATGAATCGTTATCTATGCGATATCTCACGTATTTTACGTTATAAAGCGTCGAACAAGCGTTGATCTGAATCAGAAACATAACTATTGAAGTTCACAGCGCGAATTGCAAACGAATCGCTATCTATGCGATATCTCACGTGTTTTACGTTAAAATGCTTCAAACAAACGTGGATCTTCATCAGAAACGAAACTATTGACGTTTACAGCGAGAATTGCAAATGAATCGTTATCTATGCGATATCTCACGTGTTTACGTTAAAACATGTCAAACAAGCGGTGATCTGCATCAGAAACGTAACTATTGAATTTCCCAGCGCGAATTGCACATGAATCGTTATCTATGCGAAATCTCACGTGTTTTACGTTAAAAAGCGTCGAACAAGCGTTGATCTGCATCAGAAACATAACTATTGAATTTCCCAGCGCGAATTGCAAACGAATCGCTATTTATGCGATATCTCACGTGTTCTACGTTAAAATGCTTCAAACAAGCGTGGATCTTCATCTGAAACGAATCTATTGACGTTTACAGCGAGAATTGCAAATGAATCGTTATCTATGCGATATCTCACGTGTTTTACGTTAAAGAGCGTCTAACAAGCGTTGATCTGCATCAGAAACGAAACTATTGAAGTTGCCTGCGCGAATTGCAAATGAATCGTTATCTATGCGATATCTCACGTTTTTTACGTTAAAAAGCGTCGAACAAGCGTTGATCTGAATCAGAAACATAACTATTGAAGTTCCCTGCGTGTATTGCAAATGAATCGTTATCTATGTGATATCTCACGTGTTTTACGTTAAAACACGTCAAACAAGCGTTGATCTGCATCAGAAACGTAACTATTGAAGTTCCCAGCTCGAATTGCAAATGAATCGTTATCTATTCGATATCTCACGTGTTTTAGGTGAAAAAGCGCCAAACCAGCGTTGATCTGCATCAGAAACGAAGATATTGAAGTTCCCGTGGCGAATTGCAAACGAATTGTTATCTATGCGATATATCACGTGTTTTTGTTAAAAAACGTAAAAACAAGCGTTGTTCTCTATCAGATACGAAACTATTGAAATTCGCAGTGCAAATTGCATATGAATCGTTATCTATGTGATATCTCACGTGATTTACGTTAAAAAGCGTCAAACCAGTGTTGATCTGCATCAGAAACGAAACTATTGAAGTTCCCTGCTCGAATTGCAAATGACTCCTTATCTATGCGATATCTCTCGTGTTTTGCGGAAGTAAGCGTCAAATAAGCGTTGAACCGCATCAGAAAAAAAACTATTGAAGTTCCCAGCGCAAATTGCCAATGAATCGTCATCTATGCAATATCTAACGTGTTTTACGTTAAAAAGCGTTAAACAAGCGTTGATCTGCATCAGAAAAGAAACTATTGTAGTTTACTGGGCGAAATGCAAATAAATCGTTTTCTATGCGATATCTCACGTGTTTTACGTTTAAACACGTCGAAGAAGCTTTGTTCTGCATTATATACGAAACTATTGAATTTCCCAGCGCGAATTGCATATGAGTAGAATGCATAGGCGGATTCTAACTCGGCGATCTCAGGGGTTTGCGGGATAAGGGGGGGAATATTTCGGGTCGCGCGGGGTGACCTAACCGGCGATAAGGTCCCGCGGGTGGACCAAACCGGGCGGTGGAGCGGGAGGGGGGCTTAAAACGGGGTCACACGTGTAAACCTAACCGGTAGTTCTGCGTAATCAATGTTTATATAAACAGAGATAACGATTCGAGGACCATGTTCTTGGCCGATGTTTAAATAAATTTGACACCTTTGAAATGTGTCGCGTGGAGGCAACTGGCCATTTAATGTAAACATGGACCATGTACTTGTCACTCTGTTTACATAAACATAATAAATCACACCGCGAGGAGGTCGGTATGACAGTACTTTGAAATCGGGAATGGTTCTTCGTAATCAATGTTTAAGTAAACAGAGATAACGATTCGAGGACCATGTTCTTGACCAACACCTTTGAAATGTATCGCGTGGAGGCAACTACTGACCATTTAATGTAAACATGGACCATGTACTTGTCACTCTGTTTACATAAACATAATAAATCACATCGCGAGGAGGTGTGTATAACTGTTCTTTGAAATCGGAAATGTCTGTCATCACGAGGGGGATAAGCGATACGATGGCGAAGGGGTGTGCGCGGCTATTTCCGCGGGGCCCGCCGCCGCCGCCACCGCCGCCGCCGCCGCGTACGCGGAGGGGATGCGCGCTGTCTAACGCGGGGTCCGCTGGGGCGATCCGCCGCCGCCGCCGCCGCCGCCGCTGCCCCCCGCTGGCGTTCAATTTTCTTGTACATGGTCAAGCGTGTGCTTGCGCGTTTAGTCTCCCCCACCTCGCCACGCTTGTTTCTTTCGCGCGCCTCCTTAATGTCTACTATCTCGCATATTATTTACTAAGAAAATAGGAAATAATGGATAAGGATAGATTTTCAAATACATTTTAAAGAGTTTTTAAAATCCTTTTTTATTGTTCATGTAATGCTTCGTTTACAATAATATCAATAGCGTAAACTATTAATTCACACTCAATTTGCGAACTCTTATCGTAAAATTTGCGCAATAATTCTGTCGCGTCTGGTTTATTCATGGCAAAGTTTTGACGCAAAAATGTTACAAAATGTTTAAATTTCTCAGTCACAGTTGCAATGCTTTGATGCAGCGTATAATACATGTGCTCGACACAATGTTCCAGGTTGAATATAAATAACATAGTTGCAGGTTTTAGGTAAATACAAGCATCGCGCAACGATAATTTAACAATATTTTCATCGCGCAGTTTTACGAGTTGCACGGTAAGGTCACGAATCGGTAACGATGGTGCTTCGGTTGACTGGATGAATCGCTCGATATCCGCACGTTTATCTAACAGAGCTCTCCACGTTTTATAAGGTAGAACGATTCGGTTGCCGCGTGTATCGCCGAGCGATATCTCCACGGAGCAGGAAACAGATCCAACGTTGATCGCTACATCAATCCATTTGTAGGAAGTTGATGTTAGCGCAAACCTTCTACCCAAAATACGCGGCGTATACCGCGATTCCAAAGACGTGCTGAAAGAAACGGAGAGATAAATAAAACGTACAATAAATGTATAAAACGTAATTTAAATATAAAGATACTTACGATCTCTCGCACGCTTCAGTCTGGATTGGAACGTAATAGTTTGCCATTGTTTATACCGAGAGAGATGCGTTGTCTCAGAACCGTTCAAACGAGCGACTGATTCAAAACTGATTATAAATTGCGACGTTTGTAGGAGGATTAAAGCTTCTGCAATTGTAAAGGAGTGGGGGATACTTTTCCCCTCTATCAAACAATTTCATCATCATCGTTATCGCTCGAACGTGTCACGACACGTTTTCGCGGTCTGGCAACGTTGTACATGAAACGTGAAACATGACATACATGAAACATGACGTACATGAAACGTGAAACATGACGTACATGAAACATGACGTACATGAAACGTGAAACATGACATACATGAAACATGACGTACATGAAACGTGAAATATGATCTACATGAAACATGATGTACATGAAACGAAAAACATGACGTACATGAAACATGACGTACGTGAAACGTGAAACATGAAAAAAACGTTAATCTAAACATGAAAAACGTTAAACTAAACGTGAAAAACATGAAAAAACGTTAAACTAAACGTGAAAAAAACATGAAAAACGTTAAACTATACGTGAAAAAACATGAAAAACGTTAAACTAAACGTGAAAAACGTTAAACTAAACGTGAAAAAACATGAAAAACGTTAAACTAAACGTGAAAAACGTTAAACTAAACGTGAGAAACATGAAACGTGAAACGTTACGTACATGAAACGTGAAACGTTACGTACATGAAACGTGAAACATGACGTACATGAAACGAGACGTACATGAAACGTGAAACATGACGTACATGAAACATGACGTACATGAAACGTGAAACATGAAAAAAACGTTAATCTAAACATGAAAAACGTTAAACTAAACGTGAAAAAACATGAAAAAACGTTAAACTAAACGTGAAAAAAACATGAAAAACGTTAAACTAAACATGAAAAAACATGAAAAACGTTAAACTAAACGTGAAAAACGTTAAACTAAACGTGAAAAAACATGAAAAACGTTAAACTAAACGTGAAAAACGTTAAACTAAACGTGAGAAACATGAAACGTGAAACGTTACGTACATGAAACGTGAAACGTTACGTACATGAAACGTGAAACATGACGTACATGAAACGAGACGTACATGAAACGTGAAACATGACGTACATGAAACATGACGTACATGAAACGTGAAACATGAAAAAACGTTAATCTAAACATGAAAAACGTTAAACTAAACGTGGAAAACATGAAAAAACGTTAAACTAAACGTGAATAAAACATGAAAAACGTTAAACTAAACGCGAAAAAACATGAAAAACGTTAAACTAAACGTGAAAAACGTTAAACTAAACGTGAGAAACATGAAACGTGAAACGTTACGTACATGAAACGTGAAACGTTACGTACATGAAACGTGAAACATGACGTATGTACATGAAACGTAAAACATGACGTACATGATACATGACGTACATGAAACGTTACGTACATTAAACGTGAAACATGACGTACATGAAACGTGACGTACATGAAACGTGAAACATGACGTACATGAAACATGACGTACATGAAACGTGAAACATGAAAAAACGTTAATCTAAACATGAAAAACGTTAAATTAAACGTGAGAAACATGAAAAAAACGTTGGAGAAACGTAGATGTAATGGAGGGGAAAAAAAAAAAATGTATGTCGTATATTACATATGTTTATTTTTGCAATTGTGTCCACCAATTGTAAAGTTTGAATACATTTTGTAAAGCACAATGTTTATTCGTACGGTGTTGCCCACATTGAAAAGTATTAGCATCATCTAAATTATTCAAATTATCCACGTCTTCGTAATCCACATCCAGGCTCTCGATGTATGCGTATTCTCGCCGATTGTCCAGAAGTAATTCTCCCAGCCATTCTCGTTTCTCATGTCCTTTGACGTATACAATCTCCTTGTCGTCAGGATTTTCAGCACCCAGTACTGCAGTTGTAATCACTTGTCTCGCTTTCCGGTATGGAACCACCCCGTCGGTGCCCCATCTTAGCCCATGATGCATGGCAGTGAGCCAGGAGGCGCAAGATCTTTCGGATTTCATCAGCCAATCCCATGGCTGGGGGCTGTCAAAGATATAATGCGCGAGAACGTTTCCCCCTCTAAGAGCAGCAAATTCTTTTACGACGAAACCTCTCAATCGTCCAAGGAGGAAACCTTGCAGATCCACGAACGTCGGTACGGACATGTCGCGGTCGAAACGAAGACTGTGGTCTACGTCGATGTATCGTATAATATATATATGCGTGGAATTAAGTGATTTTGCGCACAATGTTTGTCAACGGGTTGTACTGAATCACGCGATCGTGTATTATCAAGCAATAGGCACTAGTATTTTCTGGTACGTTATCCTTTGTCTCAAATTCCAATCGCATGTCAACGGTTGCGCTCTTGATTGATTCAACTTGCCGACTACAATCTATTATTACGAAAGGACCGTGACGTATAAAATTTGTCACTGTGAGATTCGGCTCGAGATACTCGTATCCGAGATAAGTTTTGCAGAAACGTGCATACATGCCGTACAGAATAGCCCATCTATTTTTACTAATATCTAAATTCATATCTTCATAAGGATAACTATCAGAATTCAAGTACAGTTTCACGTTGATTAAATTGCAATGGTCGAATCGGCTCGTGTCCTCGGACATGACGTTTTTTCGACCGGTTTGCAGAGCAAAGATGACATATCGCGGCTTTTCGAGTTGAGTAGCGGTCTTGATAGCCCACGAGTGCTTGGTCGTACGTTGCAAAAGCGGATACTCGTAAAGATCCCACGAGCGAAAAGCCATGCTGAGGTATCGTCCGCTCTCCAATGTGCGCAGCATCGAAAGTTTATTTATTTCATTCAGTATTACGTGCGGCATTCGCCACTGAATCTTAAACAATTCTATCACAGGCTCTACCGCTGAATTGTCCTTTAGGCAATTGTTATCGTTGCGCGCTCGTATCAAGATCAATTCGTGACGAGCGTTGATCACTACTCGACGGTAATCCTCGCAGAATCCCAACAGCACGTAAAGCGGAATGCAAAAGTTGAAGTAGCCATCAGCGGTAGTCAACTGTTCTTCCCAGCCAGCATTTCGCAAAATCACGCTTTTGTCGGATGACAGCGTTACATAGTTTTTGAGTGAGCTAGTTATACCCACGTTTCTATTACGATCAATCTCGACACCGTCGAGTTCATATCTTATCTCATCAAACATAAACGCAACACAATTATTTCCCAAAACCACGTCACCGTTGACCTCCTCAGGTTTCTTCTTTTTTGTCAGCCTCCCTTCGACATATAGAAAGCTCTCGTACGGCAATGTATACAAATCCTGTTGCTGTATGGGTATTCTTATCTCGTCGCTGTGCCCGTACGTTGTGTTTGCATACGGCGAATAAGCATGCGTCTCAATCTTGACAATTCGATCGTCAAAGATTGGCTCGTCTCCGATATTTAGAATATCAGTCATTTTTTCTTTTTTAATCAAGATTGTCGTACCGCGAATCCCAGTGATTGTAAAAATTTAACGTTTGATACACTGAGCCTCTTTCGCTTCTCAGTTGATCGAGTCGGATTATCAATCGATGATGATGATGATGTCACCGGTCTTGTAAAGAATGCGTTATCTCTCTTTGCTCGCTCAGCTCCACTCAACACAAGCATCTCATGTGTCGCGTTATCGTTTTCGAACGTGCAACCTGACGGTAATTTCCTCCCCTCGAAAATCCAGCAATCGTCCGTTTTGATCGACAATGCGTATGGTAAGATCCGTAACGCTTCGTATGATCACTGGCAAGTAAATGACTGTTGCAGGCCTTTCACAGAGCTTATATCCTGAAGGCACGCTCGGAGAAAATTCATGAATCGTATGCACACGCGCACCGTTATTGTATGCACCTGCAGTGATACTACATTCGACGCGGATAATATTTACGTTCATAATATTAATTGACATGTCCGATTCGTGCCATCTACGTGGTTGCAGTATACGCTTCGAGAATCCCAGCAGCGATCCAATGCTGTTGGCTTTGTTAAAGTTTACTTTGTAAGCGCATTTAATTTCACATTTCATCGTGTTATGATTAGCTCGAATCACTATCGCTTCCTCGCTGTCATCATTGATCACGCCGATATCGCCGCGGACAACTAGCGTGTCACCGGCATCTGGCGCGTTGCGTCGTGGACGTTTCTGCGAGATTGCACGTTTCAAAAATTCGTTAATGGCCGGCAACTCGTACGATCCCTCGGGTATCGTAATCTCCACATCGTCTTTGCCGAAATAAAATTTATTGTTTGAGGCGTTCACGTTCGGTATCGTGTTGTAAGTCTCAAAAAGCGTTAAACCGAGTTCGTATTCGGCATTGGTCAAATCTATCGCCGGAGAGTAATTTGCAGTGAGAACGCTGCTCTTTCCGCTTAGCGTTAGCGTAAACGACATGATGGAAAAAGCGTTCAACGAATACTGAGACTCTTCGACACCTTATCGATCTTTTTAAAAGTCGACAGTTTGTAAAAATCTCAGGCACATTTGTCCGCAGAAATTTTGATTGTACGTCTGATAGGACGTTTGATTGTACTCTATCGTAACATTGCTTCCGAAATATCGCACCAACTCTCGAGGCGGTCGAAGATTGCCAAAGCTGTCGAAATACACAACGCGGTTGCCCCTCTTTGCGTAAGCCACCCAGTGCGTGCCAGGGCCCGTGGTATCGTCCAAATTAACGATACCGCTCTCGTTTCGACGTACGCCACTCGTCGGTAAAGCATTACGCATGTACACACCTCTAAAATACGGTATGCGCATACGTCTCGCCAGCTGGTTCAATTGCACGTCGGTGGTCACGCCCGCAGGCATTTTTATCGTCTTTTCGACGTTTTTTTTTTCTCTTAGTTGATACGCCCTGTCCGCGTTTATACGGCCCGAGATAAATTCCTCGTCCGTATTTATAAGGTGCCAAGTATAGACCGCGACCTTGTTCCATCGCGCGATTGTGACGTTGCAGTTCTTCAAGTTGACGTCGCGCATCTTTGCGGGCGCTTACCGCTTTCGCTACATTTGCAGCTCCACCGATCAAAGATCCTAAAACGCCCAACATTGGTAGAATCGGTAACATGCCGCCTCGTTTTGTCGACGGAAGTACTCGTTTATTTTTCGTCGTCGTCGTTTTCCTCTTTCTCGTCTTTGCATTCATACCCATGCCGATCTTGGTCTTGGCCTTCATCGCTGCCCAGATGGCTGCAGCGGCGGCTCTCTCGCCCAAAGTCGAGTCTCTCGCGGTAATGCGTTTCCGTGCTGACGCTGCGAGTATATCGTCAGCAGCGTGTCTATCGACGAGTTCGTTACTCTTAGAATACGCAATATCGTGTTCGCGGCATGCTGCGTCCAATGAATTTACGCCCGTGTCGCCTCTGGCTAATCGTTTCTTCAGCCGAGTGTCCGGACCGCAAAACTGGTAACCGGGAATATGTAACTCGAAAGGAAGCGCGTTTATCGCTCGATTCAGCAAACTTCCGGTTTTGTTCGACGCTGACATTCGCTGCAATCTTTTATCCTCGGTGCAGGGCCGTCGATGTGCGTACGCTGCCAAGGTTGATTATAATGCTCGTCGCAGCGACGATAAGTTTGAACTACCGGGTCCACCTGTATATGTTTCGGAAGCCGTTCCCAAACGTGGTCGATGTAATTACCGTACACGCGTAACAGTACGACTTTATGTATATATTGCAACTGCTCAGCGCTTAGGTCCAGAATATCGCTGGGATGTGACAGCGCGAGAAACATTTTTGATACTGAGCTACTCAAGATTTCACACATCTATAAATAGGCCCTCGACGCGTCACGCGAGTTTAGTGTGAAACATGAAATTCGTGCGGCAGTCGCTGACGATACGCGTCACAAACTGCGACGAGAAATTGCGAATGATGGGGGACAACGCGCAGTTGCGGAAACATGGTGAAATGCTACCGAGTACCATCCACGCAATAATTGCAGGACCATCTTCGTGCGGCAAGACTAATGTTCTGATAAGCCTGCTCGAGGGTCCGCATGGTGTACGTTTCGAGAATGTTTATATTTATTCCAAGTCGCTGCAGCAGCCTAAATATCAATATCTCGAAAATCTGTTGCAATCGATCGATGAAATCGGCTACTTTACATTCTCCAATAATAGCGACGTTATTCCACCAAGCGAGGCGCTTCCAAATTCAATCTTCGTCTTCGACGACGTTGCGTGCGATAAGCAGGATGCGGTGAGAGAATACTTTTCAATGGGCCGCCACTCGAATGTCGACTGCTTTTATCTTTGTCAAACGTACGCGAGGATACCTAAACATCTGATACGCGATAACGCCAATCTCCTAATTCTGTTTAAACAGGATGGTACCAACCTCAAACACGTTTACAACGATCACGTAAACACCGACATGTCGTAAGACGAATTTTGTGCTTTGTGCCGTGCTTGTTGGCAACAAAAGTACAGATTTCTAGTGATAGACAAGGACAGCTCGCTTAGTAACGGACGCTACAGAAAAGGATTTAACGAGTTCGCGGTACCGCAAAACGATTAGTCATTATCGATACGTCAATGTTGAACGTTAACATGGCGGAAAATAACAAAGATATACGCAAGCGTGAGCAACTCGCGAGGGAGATTGAAAAAACGAGCGATGCGATCCGCAAGAAACATCGCGCTTTAAAAACCGGCAGGATCGAGGAGGAAATTGCAATGGAGAGACGTTTCAAGCCCATCGTCGCACCTCTGAAACAGATTGTCGATGTATCTCAGCCGATTAAAAGAAAAGAAGAAATCAAGGAAGAAAGAATAATTAAGAAAAGACCGAGCGACGACGATGACGACGATGGTGCATCTTACGAATTGTCGAAAGCAACATCGAGCAAAAAGCAACGTTTTGAACAAGCGTACGATGCAATGGATTCACCAGCGATAACGTCAACACCGCGTACAATGATTGGTCCTGCAACATTAACTAACAAGGCTCTCGAGAACGTTTTCGAAACCACAGACGATTCGTTTGGAACGTCTGTTCAACATCAGATGAAAATGTTGGAAGGTCGAAAAACGTTGTCTGAGCATTTTGGCCCGCTCGGTCAAAAGTACATTGGAGATTTCTTCAGCGGTGGTGGAAAAGAGAAAATTATAGACACCGTGTATGGTGTTCGTCTCGACAAGGATGGAATGATGCTTGGTAATAAAAAGTTTGACATGGACATCAATGATAACATAATTATCGATGGCGTGCGATACGCTGGCACACCCGGTCTTTACGAGTTGATTTTTAAGAGACTCCCCGATGATTTTCTCTATAAGGAGGACGATTTGCAAAAGTACAAGAGCATATTGTTGACTACAAACGTACATAGAAAAAATTACACCGCGGAGAGTCGACTACGGGGCAACAAAGGATACAAGTATAAATACGTGATCGCACCATTGATGTCAATCGAATCTACACCAAAGAGAAAGAATAAATCCGGAAAGGGATTACCTCGCGCTATAATACTAAACGATAATAAGATCGATTACGTGCACTGGGACGATCCCAACGAATTAGTAGATCGTCTACGATTGCTAGACGCTTCACATCGAGCGGGCAACGACGCTCACGGCAACGAGATGTTGTCCATCGTGGAAGAACTTCGTGAAGCTGGCATAATTATAAATTAAATCGTATACCCACGAAACGAGTCAGACGAGAGGTTGATTTTGTTTGAGAAGGACGTGCGATAGACGACAAAAATGAGCAGCAATGAACGTCGAAAAGACGATTACGAATGTTTAACGAATGACTTTGAACGATTCTTAAATAAAAATCGGACGTTTCAAGAACGGTTGTCAGACAATTATCGATCGGCTCAGGATCGCTATGAAAAGACACACAGAACGAGTGAAGGATGGTTATCGAATGGCCGTAGATCGAGTCAAAAATGAGTATGAAAAATTATCTAATCGACAGAAACCGGAAGACAAAGAAAAGTTATTAAAGGAAGACAGAAAATACTGATAAATGGAGAAAAAACGTTTTTTTAAACAAAAGTAGAGGAACTTTGCAATGCCGACATTATAAATTACATCGTGTAACCGCTAAACGAGGCAGTCGTAATGCAATTCGTTTACGCGCCGAAATATGAGTTCATCGAAGAAAACAATAAGCTCCGAGAGGCGAGGAATCGTCGAAGAATTACACGCGTCAGCTAGACGCAATTTTCCTAGAAGACGTGTTATAATCAAAGGATTCAACGATCTTTGGCAAGCTGATATCGTCGAGATGCGTCCCTATTCAAAGTACAATAGAGGTCATAATTACATACTTACCGTCATCGATGCGTTGAGTAAATACGCCTGGGCAGTACCGCTCAAGAGCAAGGCCGGGCGTGAGACGGCTGACGCAATCGCCAAGATAATTCGAGAGAGCGGAAGATGCCCGAAAAATTTACAAACGGATATGGGAAAGGAATTTTATAACGCCGATGTGCAAAAAGTCTTGAAAAAGCATGACATTAATCATTATTCTACATATTCGGTTTTAAAAGCATCGATAATAGAGAGATGGAATCGCACACTTAAGAACGATATGTGGCGTATGTTTACACTTAACGGGTCGCACAAGTGGGTCAACGAGCTGCCGCGTCTGGTGTCGGATTACAACAACCGCAGGCATCGTACTATCGGCATGCGACCAGTCGACGTTAATTCGGAAGTTGCTGAAAAACTCCTGAGCACTGTATACTCTCACATAAAAATCATGGGACCTGCGAAATTCAAAGTAAACGATTCGGTGCGCGTGAGCAAGCACAAAACGACATTCTCTAAGGGGTACACCCCCAAGTGGACTACCGAGGTGTTTAAGATCGTTAAAGTACAGCGCACTAATCCCGTAACTTATCTCCTGGAAGATTATCGCGGTAAACAAATAGCGGGTGCCTTCTATGAGTACGAGTTGCATCGCACGACTCATCCAAATGTATACCTGGTAGAGAAGATAATAAAGAAGAAAGGAAACAAGGTTTACGTCAAGTGGCTGGGATTCGATGATTCGCACAACTCATGGATAAATAAAAAAGATGTTATTTGATTTATTTCAATTAAATATGTATATATTTTATATCATATTAGCGTTTATAAAATATATAAAATGAATACAAACAATTTTTTTGGTCTTTATTCTTCTTCTATCCTTATTAATACAAAATGTCATATAAAAATTTTTATTAAAAAACGTATATCTAAAATTTGAAAAAATATCAAAATATCTTATTCATAAAACGTCAAATATATATTAAGCGTGTAACATATATGAAACAATACATAAGATGTATAAAATGAAGCATACAGAATATAAAACAAAGTATAAAGTATGAATAACGTACTTATATAAAATATTACTAGCATATTAAACGTGTAAGAAATACAAAAAAATGTAATACAATAAAAGATTAAAATGCATAATATTTGTAAAAATGTGAGAACATCTTATGATTATAATTGTATCTGCCAATGTCCCCATGGTAATGTATTTGTTAATGATGATGGAACAAGGTATCTTTTATCATCATATGGCGAGAGCGCCACTTTGGATTCTGAAACTGTAAACACTTGATGCAGCTTCGAACGTATACACGATTGGCTACGAGTTATTTCTATTTCATCGTTCAAACATCGCATATAATCTTCAAAAGTAATAGTTCGCGCTACTACATTGTTTTTCACACCTTTCGCTTTTTTGGTATCCTTTTTACCATCTACTTTGATCGCGTACATCTTTGCTCTAAGCCCTACAAATTCGGTCATGATCGCACCGTTGTTTTCATCTTTCATTAGACCGAGGACTTTTTTATTCGCGAGAGGCATACCGTACGGGTTGTCTGCGGGATAATCGCTTGTATCATATCTCGCTATATCACGTTTCATCGTTGAATAAATATCATCGCACTCGAGGAAATAAACAAGACTATCAGTATCTGAATATAACAATTTGCACTTGTCTTTATATAGCGGAAACATATATTCGTGATGAAATTCGTACAAGCAGATTTTTGATATGTCAAGTATACACATACCCACATAAATCGGCTTGTTAAACTTCACCTCGAGTTTACGCAGTTCGACGGCAACTAAATTTTCCGCAAAGACGCTGCGGCTGTGAAAATTTGGTTTAGCGATTATTGCCTCTGCACCGTAACGTCCTTCCCATTTTGTCAATAATTTTACGTCTACGTGATTTCGTACGTTTTCCATAGTTTTTCCAAACACGGCGTTGTTCATCAATTTGTACAAATTCTTTTCGAAATCATTTTTTGCGCTCATTCTAAATTTTGTGTTCAATTCTATATAATCGCGAAGCCATGGAGATTGAGCAAACTGTAATACGCGATGAATTTTTGTTACGCTAAGCCCATTGCGCGTGCATTGTTGCAAATAACGGTAATGTATCACATACCGCTTTTTATCGTACAACGTTGCGAGAAGTTTTTTCTGCCGTGATCCTGGCGGTTTATCGTGTGTAGGGCAGAAAGGTAAGTCAGTGTGTCGATCGTGCAGACATTGTGGATATGTGAGATCGACTTCTAGCACATACCCAGTGGGCGAATCCGAAGCGATCGCGTTCACGTCAAAATTGTCAACGTTTTCGATCCATTGAAACTCACCGTATGGTAATGGTTGACACATCGCAAAACCATACATATTGTTTATGTCAAAATACATTAGATAAGACGATGGTTTCGATGGATCGTAAGAACGCATGTACTTATTATTGGCTTTAGCATATCTACCGGAGCATTGACTCAAACCACCGCGTATACCGCGTTCTATAAATAAGATCATGTCTATATCGGTGAGCAACTCAAATCTTACGCGTGTTAGTTTCAACATTGCATCCCAAGTGTAGCCTGGCAATGTGTAATAATGCGCGGGATCAAGACCATAACTATTAATGCTACTTTCGCGGAAGTTTTGAAAAATATCAGCCAATAATAAGACATCGGTCTTGAGATATAGATCGCTGTATTCACCCAGGGTTTTGATTGAGAACCGCTGCCAAACTTTTTGAGCATGAGCATAATCTGTCTGTGATACCGTCTGCTTGGTAAGAGAACTATAAAATGATTCACGCGGTGGTAGTTGCGTTTCATACAGTTTGTCAACATTATCCACGTATTCGTATGGAAAGACACCTTTGCGTGTCAACAATTCAAAGTCTTCGTTTGATAACGAGGAAAATTCCGAATGAGAAATTTTTAATTTATCAAGACTTAAAAACGATGCCAATTTGTCAAGACTTGAACTTAAAAACTTGTACGAATCGATGAACCGTAGCCGTATACAATTTCGTGCATTTTTGAAAATTATGTTTATCACAAGTATTTTCAACATATTTGGTAAAAGATATATATTTTTCTTTATTTATCGGTAGTAAATCGATTTTACTTCGAACGTGGTGGCAATTTCTTTTATGATGAAATGTGCATCGTAACCAGATAAATTATGAAATACGTTCGGAATAATGTATGAATTTTTGTAATTTAAATTACAATCTGAATGAGCAGGACCACGGTAAGACCCTGTCAAATGGCAATGATCGCGCACACGTATACTATTCGGTGCAAACGGTTTTTCACAGATATGACAATCTCTCGCGTTACTGTATGCCTCTTGCTGCTCTTTAGTTAATGATTCCATAGGAACATTGGCGGATATTCTGGCTTTCACGCTATGCGCCAGGTTTTCGAGTTCTTTCGCGAACCACACGACGCAATCGTTATCGCGACGAAAGTGATACTCTGACAACGCGTCGTCGTATGAGCACTTAACATAATATGCTATACTAAATACCTCGTGATGCTGATACGAGAAATTTGAAGTGTTCTCTGTTCCTGGGTCAATCTTCCGCAGTACGCACTCCAAATCTGAATATACAACAAAGGGTACACGCTCCTTGTTGTTGTAATTATCGAATTCTAGCCACTTGTTATCCTCGCTCGGTAGTAGAACGGCGCAGTCGTTTAATTGCTGACAATCCACTTTGTGTGACTGCAACTTTTCTTCAGAGCTGAAGTAATGCAGACAACTATAAAAAAAAATAGAAGACAATTTTTTAAAATTAAAACGATTTTTATAAGTGAGAAATATTTTTTTTTAACAGATTTTATTATTCTTACCGATCACAAATGTACTTTCTTCTTTTATTATTGTTCAGCTGTGAACTGACCAGTCGCGACAGGTTGTTTATACATGCAAAGTGGCCGAGGCTGTTCTCACGTTCATCTTCCAAGTACAGTAGATTGGCATGCTTCTCCTTCTTATCCTTGGTGAGCATTATCGGGAAAACGCGTAGTTTCTTTTCTTTTCTGTCGAATTCGGTACCGTACACATTCACCGACACGTCGTTCAAACGTTCAAATTTTCCAATATCTTTTATGTTCATTGGAAATTGTATATCGTCAAACTTCAAAACAGTCGAATAATGCGGATATGACGACTCCCGGTCTGCATTTCTTTCGGCAGGGTACAGAGCGGCCACTACCGACCACGCGAAACACGCATTGTCTTTCGATTGCACATTAATCACAGCACGTTTATTCTTTATTCCCCGCGGCAATTCGATGCAACATCCCGCATGCATGGGATTATGTTTATTAATGTTTACCGTTAAATTCAGTATTCGCGTAAGAGCCCAACCACTATCGCGTTCTTGGAACTCGTCGAGCATCGCCAACGTGACATCGATGACACTCTGCTGATACCACTCGCGCAAATTTGACGACCGATAAAGTTCATTGTTCCTCGTAGCGATATTTTTAATATTACGTTCATCGTGATTATTAACATATTCACCATTAAATACGGTGTTTACCTTTACACTATCATGTTTCGCGATAGCGTCTTGCACTCGCTCAATCACCAAATCACTGGCGTCCTCCAAAAAATGTCGCGGCTCGATATGATCAATGTTAATAACAGCGCCAGTCACAATGCGATTCTTGAACGCGGTCTCGATCTCGCGCCATACGAGCGATTGCTTATCATCAGCGCCAGTGCTTGCATAATTGCCACCAACGTGCACGAAACGTCTTTCTAACTGCGCTTTTTCACCTTTGAGTCGCGCGATTCTTGACACAAGTGATTGTCTTTTTCCCACGGCGAGTCGAGGACGTTTGGCACTACAATGTTCTTCGAGCTGCGCGAGGTACTCGTCGCATCGTTGCAACCACTCGAAACATTCAGCTAAATTTGCAATCTGCGAGCATTGCTCGAGCAGTTCGCGTTCCACTCGCTCACTATTTTCCATTTTTCAAAAATGTTTATCACAATATTTTTATGTTAAGGAAGTATAGCATCATAACGAAGTTCCACTGGTGAAGTTTCACTATGTTCGTCAGAAAGCTTCCCACGAATCATGTGATTGCACGTATAAAGCTTTGAAATTATTTCATCATTACAATTACCATTATAATTTGATATATCAATAAATGTACGATAATGGTATCTGCCATGTAGAGAACAACGAAACAATCTATTTTCGTGTTGATGTGTTAAGGTAGCACAGTATTTACTTGTATCAGAGGCAAGCGCGTTATCAAATCCAAGTTCTCGACCACGAAGGAGATGCACTAACAAACAAGATTGATTAGTGGTTTCCATGCTCTTTTTTTCACTGAGCGTATTAAAAATAATAATTGTTCAATGTAAGCACACTCTGCACATGTTAGCTGGAATATACACAAACATGGGCCGGCGGCATTTGGAGCAGATACGTCCGTCAAGTCGTTCAAGAAAATCTGTTTCGTGGATTTGAACGGCGTCCATTGAGTCCAATTCGATGTCAGAAAGTTCAATCATGCACGATGCGCAAACGGCAAGGGCACCACCCGTCGAGTAGTAAAATTGTATCATGCAATGTTTCGTGCGATTCAAAGCGCGTAGTTCAGCAACTGATACAACACGAATCTCAGGATGCTCACTTAGATCACTGTCACATCCGCTATCGTTTGACATCTCTTCGTCACTTTCTTCGTCTATTAAATCTTCAAAATTTATTTCTGCATTTTCAAATGCATCATTCACTATGTCCATAAACTCGTCGTCTGCAATATTATCAACCATTTTTAGAGAGTAACTCTTACGACTGATTCGGTGTCCACATCGAGACTGACCGTATAATACATTCGTCAAACTTATAACCGAAACAGGAGTTTTGTTTAATCGATCGAAATATTAACGCTTCCCTCTTCCATCATCTAAATATTGTTTCAACGTGCAGCAGCCGAATTATCGGCGCTTATCTTTACTAAGAAAGATACCTTGCACGATTAGACATGCCACTGGGTGGCAACCGCACACGAAAAAGAGCTCACGTAAACAAATCTAAATATTGTTTCAACGTGCAGCAGCCGAATTATCGGCGCTTCTCTTTACTAAGAAAGATACCTTGCACGATTAGACATGCCACTGGGTGGCAACCGCACACGAAAAAGAGCTCATGTAAACAAATCTAAATATTATTTACACGTGTCATTAGAAGCCGGACTATCGGCGCTTCTCTTTACTAAGAAAGATATCTTGCACGATTAGACATGCCACTGGGCGACAACCGCGCATGAAAGAGAGTTCACGTAAACAAATCTAAATAATATTTCAACGCGTTATTAGCACAGCTGAAAGAGCTGTTCAGCGCTTTTCTCTCTCTCTCTTGCATCCACCTTGACCAAAAAATTATTAGAGGATAGCGAGCGTTGGGGCGGCGGCGGATCGCCCCAGCGGACCCCGCGTTAGACAGCGCGCATCCCCTCCGCGTACGCGGCGGCGGCGGCGGCGGCGGCGGCGGCGGACCCCGCGGAAATAGCCGCGCACACCCCTTCGCCATCGTATCGCTTATCCCCCTCGTGATGACAGACATTTCCGATTTCAAAGAACAGTCATACCTCCTCGCGGTGTGATTTATTATGTTTATGTAAACAGAGTGACAGGTACATGGTCCATGTTTACATTAAATGGTCAGTAGTTGCCTCCACGCGGCACATTTCAAAGGTGTCGGTCAAGAACATGGTCCTCGAATCGTTATCACTCTGTTTACTTAAACATTGATTACGAAGAACCATTTCCGATTTCAAAGTACTGTCATACCCACCTCCTCGCGGTGTGATTTATTATGTTTATGTAAACAGAGTGACAAGTACATGGTCCATGTTTACATTAAATGGCCAGTTGCCTCCACGCAACACATTTCAAAGGTGTCAAATTTATTTAAACATCGGCCAAGAACATGGTCCTCGAATCGTTATCTCTGTTTATATAAACATTGATTACGCAGAACTATCGGTTAGGTTTACACGTGTGACCCCGTTTTAAGCCCCCCTCCCCCTCCGCCGACCGGTTTGGTCCACCCGCGGGACCTTATCGCCGGTTAGGTCCCCCCGCGCGACCCGAAATATTCCCCCCCTTCCCCGCACCCCCTGAGATCCCCGAGTTAGAATCCGCCTATGCATTCTACTCATATGAATCGATATCTATGCGATATCTCACGTATTTTACGTAAAAAAACTTCGAACAAGCGTTGATCTACATCAGAAACGTAACTATTGAAGTTCCGAACGCAATTTGCTAATGAATCGTTATCTATGCGATATCTGACGTGTTTTACGTTAAAAAGCGTCAAATGTGACGTCCCGTCATTTTTTCTTATTTTTCATTATTTTTCAAAATTTTTGACGCAAAACTATTTTAAATGTCGTAAAGACATATTTAACAAAATTAAAATGAAATCAAGTATACTTTATTGTCAATTTAAACCTCAATCCTGAAAGATTTAAATCAATTTCAATAAGACATTTAAGGTGTAAAACATCTTCTCACGGTAGCGAGTCAGAACTAATCGACTGAACCGTGACAAGCAATATTGACGTGATGCTAACTAATTGCAGCAATCCTCCGATTGCCTAATTAAATAATTCTCGCACGATAATTAAAAGAATAATTCGGTAATAATCTTACCGAAATAACCAGATAAAGACTTTTGACGTCATTATTGTATAATAATAGTAAGCGCCTAAAAGCGAATATACATATAATCCTATATAATATTGTTATATAATCTGATATCACTAAATATTTTATTCTCCATTATATAATCTCTCATTAGCCACCGTTATATTTGGATGGCTACAGTAATTCTTATTAATCGTTTATTCTCATAATTAATCTGATTAATCCCGTATAACTAATTGCGTTTAAAAGTTTCGTAAACAAGTAATCTAACGTTAAGCAAGTTCAAAAAGAATCTGCTTGCAGCCTGAATATAATTATTTACAACCATACAGTATTATATTTTTACAAAGGTAAGGATAATGCCTTTTATCCTTTCCCGATTCCCAACCCCGACATTCTACAACGCTAAAACGACACACTAATTTTTAACGTTATATGAATTCTATCTTAAACTATTAAATTAATCTTTTTTGGTAACAACGATGGGATGGAAAAGTTTTGACAAAATTTGGTACAAGCTGTGGAATAGTCTAACGATATAAATATTATTTTCTTTAATTTTAATTTTGATCACAGCATAATCCTAAAGGTTATATTAAGATTAAATTCCGACAGAGAATATTAACCACCAATTATTCTTTATCTATTTGCACCAAATAAATTATCCTGGAACAATTACTTTTATAATTGACTAATCGAAATAAATATTTCATTAAATAATCTTTAAATTGCTTGCACAACAAGCCTTTTCATACAATTCGAGTAAACTGTAATCTTAAAATAATAAATTAACATTATTAAATAAATCAGAAATTTGCTAACTAAATAATTCTGCAAATTTACTATAAGCATTTGCTTTAAATGACGATTACACATCTTTTAAAAACAAGGAAAATAAATCTAAGACGTGCCACATTAAAATTATATAAATTTCAAAACTTTGTCCCACAAAAATATTTCATATCTCAAAATTTTGACCGATAAGCTAAGAATTGCATATAACATTAGTTGCATAATATTCCATTGTGGACACAAAAAACGCAATTTCGAATTCGTATCTTACATAAATTTTTCATAATAAAATAAACATTCTTTAATAAATTTATTTAAAAGAGCTAAGAGCTACAATTAGTCTTGGTACTCCGCGTACATTAAGAACATATATATGAGTCAAAATATGAGAACAAAATAATTCTATTTTCTTAGTATTACCATAAAGTTAAATTTTTGATCGATAACGTAAAATTCTTATATAACATAATGTTACGTCCTGCGGAGTAACGATTCTTTCCTTCGCAACCAGCGGATATTCTAATTAACGGGCGAGCGACGGTGATCTCACCCCGATCCCAAGAATTCGGTGACTCTCACGGCAATAACCGGATGTCGGAAATTAAGTAGTTATAAATTCATCAATTGAGGAGATCTGAGGTGACACCGTTGCTCGATACCGGAAACACTCAAGATAGTAAAATCAGGGATCTGGAAGACGCACGTGTGCATCCCTTTGAGTTCTGATGCCCGACACCCGCATAGCAACAAATCAAAGAATTTTTTGACATTTAATGCTTCTAAGAGTTCAATTGTCAAACCTGCCTCTTTCTCGGATAACAATTACCGAGGAATATAAAAAAGTCGTAAAAGTAAATATTGCACTTGGGCGCATTAATGAATAAAGTGGTGCACACCTCGATGGGACAAAGGGAATCATAGACGAAAATTTGTATAAATAGGCGCGTTTTCCAGCGGAGCGCGCAGTCTAGTCTTGATCATTCCGAGTCGCAGTTCCGTGGCATTTTGTATGCTCGAGTTCTCTGACTCTCGGATCGCGGCCTTTAAACTCGTGCGGAGCGTACGTCTCGGTCGAAAGAAAAAGTGCCATTCGAAACGTGCCTGGTTGGAGTCTGCAGACCATTGCCCATCGCACGCGGAATCCCTCCGACCGGACCATCTCCCGCTGAGTACGGCCCAGTTTGAAGGCCTGCGGCTCCGAGAGTATTCCATTCACTATTATCAACACTCACACATTCAGCAAGTAGTAAGTCCAGAATTAATCACCTAGTTTACTTCCGCTCTTGTTCTTTTTCTCGAACACCTTTTCTCTCTTTGCAAAGGATTTTTTTTGTATAAACATAATATATTCACTAAATTTATTACTCTCCCATACTCTCTCTCTCTCCCTCTCTCTCTCTCTAATTTTCCATTCTTCTTTGGATTTACTCACAAGAGTCAATCCGGAGGAATCTCTTTATTATTAATTTTCCTCTTTCTTAGGATTTACTCACAAGAGTCAATCCGGAGGAATCTTTTTATTATTAAATTTCCTCTTTCTTAGGATTTACTCACAAGAGTCAATCCGGAGGAATCTTTTTATTATTAAATTTCCTCTTTCTTAGGATTTACTCACAAGAGTCAATCCGGAGGAATCTTTTTATTATTAAATTTCCTCTTTCTTAGGATTTACTCACAAGAGTCAATCCGGAGGAATCTTTTATTTACTAATTCTCCATTCTTCTTGGGATTTACTCACAAGAGTCAATCCGGAAGAATCTTTTTATTATTAAATTTCCTCTTTCTTAGGATTTACTCACAAGAGTGAATCCGGAGGAATCTCTTTATTATTAATTTTCCTCTTTCTTAGGATTTACTCACAAGAGTCAATCCGGAGGAATCTTTTATTTACTAATTTTCCATTCTTCTTGGGATTTACTCACAAGAGTCAATCCGGAAGAATCTCTTTATTTCTTCTCTTCAATCGTAAGAATTTCTTTCCTCCCCTTCCTCTCTTTAGATTTAGCCGAACCCTTTTTACCTTCAATCTCCTCTGGTTTCACTCGAACCCTGTTCGGGTTAACCCGAAGGAGTGTTTAAACTACAACCTTTCGATAAACATAGAGAGAAACGGAGTTTCGTTTTTTTTTTAGTGAATAATGATAATATTCCCCGAATCCACGAATATAAGTCCCGAGCAGCCGTGAAGCGGCACCGGAATCGCCACAATCGCCGAATCCGCCGCCTCAAAGCCATTGAGGAGGAAATCCACCAGATCGCCGCCCAAGTCAATCGACTTTGCCCCCCTGTCTCGTACTCGCCGGTCGCACCGGAAGAAGAGCGACTTCCCCCATTCGCATTTTTCCCCCACTCCCCCTTAGATAATTCTCCGCGCCCCGACTCCCCCGTAGAAAATCTTCGCGCTGACTCCCCCGTAGAAAATCTTCGCGCTGACTCCCCCATAGACAATTTTCTTCGCGCCGACTCCCCCGATTCTCAATTAACTTATAGGATCTTCCCGGACTCTCCTGTTTCACTCTCTCCTCCTGGAACCCCGATCCCTGTTGTCTACGATCCGGTGGAAGACCAGCTTCCTGCGGATTCTCCTAGTGTAGGGGCCCGCGATCTCGAAGAGGAGGAGGAAACTTTCTCAACTCCTTCGATCCTCGGATCTCACGATCTCGAGGATGAGAATCGTTCTCCTAGCCCCGCGCTTAGTGTGGAGTTCGTAGAGGAGCTGCCACCCCTTCCCCCACGTTGCTATTTTGCCCCTGATCCCCTTCAGTCATTGGAATCTGTTTTGTCGGTACTTCCAATGTCCTCTGCCCCACTCCCTCCTGGCGCGTTCTCGCTCGGGCCCGAGGAATTTGATCTCGAAGCGGTCCGTGCTTTCCTTTCCCGTTCTCCCCCCGATGCGCTCGTTCCTGTGTATCTTCCCCATACATACCCAAGGTATTATTTAGTCCCCAAGCTAATATTCTTAAATCATTTCCGCCCCAACACCGCTGTGTTAAAAGAACTTCCAATGTAAATCGCACACCTACATCCACACATACATACACGTATATATATATATATATATATATATATATATATATATATATATATATATATATACATATGTATTTGTATAATTAAGAAAATTATAAGTAGTAATTATCCGATATAAGAATAAGTCAGTTGTATAGTATACCCTACATTGTAATTGTTTATTTTATATTTATAGAACCTTCAGTTTAAATCGTTCCTATAGGGATATAATATTTGATTTTAGCCTTCTCTTAGTTTAACATTATAATTATATCACAAGTCCAGATGTATTCGACATTGTAATTGTTAACTTAAAAATTATATAGAGCCTTTAGTTTAAACCGTTGTTTTCTTTTGTGAATATAAATCATTTTTCAAAATAAACAAATTTGTATTCTCATTTACTACTGATTAAAATAAACCAGGTACAATAATTGATTGGTGCTAATTTCATAACCACTACCACCATCCCTCGCTCTTACAAGATAAGCACTAGGTCCAATCCCGAGGTAAAGCAATTAAGTTTGTTGCCTCAAAATAGGATCAAGGGACGCGGAGCATCCCGGATATTTTGCCATTGGGGCCTCCCGCTGCGGGCCCTACTGACCTATATCCGGGGTTGTCGACGCGGTCTCCCGTGCCGCACGTGCACACTCTCGAATTGTTACGTCCCTCCCTTCTCCCTCTATATCTTGTCTACCCTTCTTTAACCCTGGACGTAACAATAAAATTCTCAGTATTTAAGTGCCTAAACGATCCCATAAAAATTATATCCAAATTTAACATAATTATAAATTTTTAGAAATAAGCCTCAAAATTTTGACCGTTAATCAAAACTTTTTATAAGACATAAATTTACGTACAATCGATTATCTAAACAGACCCATAGAAATAACATTAAAATCTTAACTGTTTAAACCCTTATGATATAACAATGTCGAAATTTTTACAATGACAAAGGGAGTTATGTATCGGCATCAGTACTGTTTTACCTTCCCTATAAGTACATACTATTAAAACTAGCGACCTTAAAATAATATTTTTTCAAAATCACTCCCTCCGATTTAAACCACCCCCATAAGGAAAATTACCCCTTAAATAATTAGTAACATCCGCCTAGGTTTCAAATTTTTCCGACAAATAACTTAGAAGTTACAAATTTTTGAAGTAGAGTATTTTATATACCTTACTTTTGGGACACCCTATACATATATAATTATCTCCGTGTCGAAATTAAAGGTTAAATAAATTATCAAATTTATTAAAATCATAAAATAACCCCATAGTTCAAAGATAACCCTATTAGTTTAAAAATAAATCCATTTAACATTTTAAAATTATTAACAATTGATTCAGACAAAACGAGAATTCTATCAAAAATTTCGGAATAATAAATTGTACTTATAACTTAAATTTCGTCTTCTCAACTCTAATAGTTTAAGAGGAAGAAAATTTTTAATTAAGAAACATCATTAATTAATAAAAATTATTAGTTATTGAGATTAAGAAATAAAATTATTTTCTAAATTTTTAATATCGCGAATAATACCCACAGATTTATTTTCAGGTTTTTATCCCGTAAAGTACGCGAGAAACAGAACGCTAAAATTTATTGTTTATAAAAATCGCTAATTATTAAGTTGAAAAAATAAAAATATTAATTTATTATTCGAGACCAAAAGTTACGTTAACGATTTTAATTTCACGTCTTTAGCTCAAATAGTTCGGAAGTAAACCAAAAGTTATTTAAGAAACTTAATAAATTTTTATTGCAAAAACGGTAACATATAAAAAACTCGCGCTTATATCCTTTATACATATGGACCCAACGATCATCATGCATTTTAGAACGGAGCTCTAAGTAACTCCAATTTATTATAAAAAATTCCGTTAATTATAAAACTTTAATTATTTATAACAACTAAACGGTTACCCCTACAACCTTGAAACATTATTAAAAAACAAAAAGCTTAACCTAAAGAATATAGTCCTAAAATTTCAAATTATTGAGATCAATAGTTCTGACAATATAAAATTTCAAACTTTTGCGTTATACGTGTGCTCCAGTACGACAAGATGGCGGATACACAAGTACACGAGAAACGTAAAGCCTTATACCTGTAAAATACGATTTTCCAATATAACTCTCATTAGATTTTTGCTACAGTCAAATTAAAGACAATATTATTTCATTATTAAAGTTTTAATTTTATAATTTTCACTTGAAAGGTTAACGATTAATTCAATTGTTAATTTAAAATTATTGCATAAAGTATATGTCGAATAAGCTGCAGATCGTTGAAGCTATACGAACTTGCTAAATTATTATAAAATCAAATAAAATAGCCAATCATCAGGACAAATCTCGTATAATACATAATTAATTATTTATTAAAAATTAAATAAATTTAACGATAGTTTACCTAATAAACAATTTTTATGAATAAACGCTCTTTGCTGAAAAATTAACTATCTCGTAAAATAAAGAGGGAACGTTCGACATAAAACTCGCTCTTAACCTTAAAATACATCGAAAATATGTAATTTTGCTAAATTAAAATTTTATTACAATTAAACCCTTCACACTCTATCCGCCAAACTTGAATACGATTTAGGATAAACATTTAAAAACACGCTTGCAAAATTTCAAGAACTTTTACGTACTAGTTTTAATGTTATTAAATTATAAAATAAAAGCGACATAAAATCACTTCTCACAGTACGCATATACATATACTCACACATACACGCATGACATGTATGTGAGAACCTACTACATGGACAAGCCAAATAAGAAACTTTTTAAATAATGTATATTTAACATTTCTAACACGAGCATATAAAAGAAAACGTTATTTTACAATCAAAATTTCAATTTCACAGCTCTAACTCAAATTGTTAATTAACAAGCTCAATTTGCAATTACAGTTATTACACGTATGTCGTATTTCAGCAAGCAAGAAATCTTCATAGCCGCATACTCTTGGCGACGGCTCACGAATTCTAGTGACAAATTTAAATTCATATTAAAGCCTTTTAATTTATAATAAATTATCATTAACTATTAATAAATAATAAAAATAATTTAATTTACAATTGCAAATAAAATCCTCTTAATTATAAAATTGTTAACCTCCTAATAAGAAATAATTATTCAGCATAAGAATCATAGCTAGCATATACGAAGGTACATATATAACATAAAATTAAAAGCTTATTGTCACTAAACCCCACCCCCCTCTATAAAATTTGGTGTTTGAGTTAAAATAAACCTTCAAAAATATGGAACGCAAGATTTCATATCAATAAGTTCATCCGTTTCCAAATTACAGACGTTACAAGTCAAATAAGCTGAAATAATTTAGCGAGATTTTTTCCGACGGACACCGACGTGTACTTACACATTGACAGCATCACACGGATACTCTTAACACATAGACAGCACTAAAAGATTTTTTCGGCAATACTTACACTTTTCTTACCACTTCCCTAAGGTACATAATATTTTTATGCATTCAAATCTAAAGTCTCGATTTTTTCTGACCATCCATTCAAAAGTTATAGAATAAAATATATATATAATTTTATTCATTGTTCTGAATGCATCTTCTTAAGAGAATAGCCTTGACAATGATTGCGTCATTGCGTCATACTTTCATGCGTTGATAAATTTCCATGCAAGCAAAACTTTCTTTATATAAATCTAATATAAAATCACGGTAAAATATTATAAGTAAGAGCTCTACTTAAATACTAAGAACTTCTCCTTTTTTTAAACACTATACAATCACGAAATTACAGTAACAATCTTAATATAATAATATTAAAAATTAACTATTATTTTATCAACAAATTACAGGAAATTTTAAGGTATGACAAGAATAAAAGATGTATCCCACCACCAATAATCGTGTGAGCCAGGAAATAAATGAATAAATATTTCCATTAATTTTTAAATGAATTAAGTAATATTTCTACACACATATACACGCACACATTTTTACGCCTATACATGTACAGGCAAGAGACAAGCTCCTTTCAATAATAATTTTGCACACTTCCTACCTATACCCCTCAAAAGGCAATATCTTTTTACATTCAGATTTTAAATTTCGTTAAAATCTGTCCACGCGTTTGAGAAATATAAATTTTTCTTTCTTTAAAATATTTATATATTACACATGCTGCATGCAGTGAAGAAAATCGATAATCTTATGGGAGATTTACACGTGAAAAAGATTCAATTATAAGTCAAAAACTATTAGATTCAGAAACATGAAAATTTACACTTAAGTTCCTTTTAATATTATAATGTCGAATATTAAATCTCACATTTTTAATTTTATTAGTTTTGGAGATATCGATTTTTAAAGATCGATAATTTTACCACGTAACTTCCATAAGAAAACATATTTAAATTTTTAAAATAATAAATCACCGGTAAAAAGGTAATAACGATGTAACAGCCATAATTGTACTGTAATAATACATACATTTATTTAAATTCCGCAATTCTGTATCAAACCGTTTTCGAACAATTAAGATTTTTATTTTGCGCTCCCGCTGTAAGAGTGAGAGAGACTCACTTATGCGTAAACCTATAGTAAAAATTTTATTTCTTTTTCATTTAATTATTCGAAAACTATCAGCCACATTTTTACAAGATTGTACACCTAAGCTAATTGAGCAACTACCTTTCTACTAAAATTATTGTCTTTACGAAATTTTAACTGGAAATTGTTAATAACAAAATTTACTGTTTTATCACAAAAATAACGGAAGATGTCAAAAAGCGATCAGTTTAGTAAATGAATCTTATTTTCTACAACCGCGTGAACTAGAAAATAAGTTGTCAACACTACCGATTTATTGTTTTAAGCGAAATTCATTATAATATTCACACGTACAACACCCATGTAAGAGGTTTCACCTCCCCGCGCCAACAAGCTAGCCAACATAAGCGAGCTCTGCGGAGCGTCTTCTCATTGTCGGCCAGGAATTCGCACAGTTAACATCATTGACAGTTCACTCGCATAGTGAATATTACATTGTCGGCCCGGAGTTCAACCGATTAACATCTAATAGAGACCGCGCATACATTGTTGGCCCAGCGTTCGAGTAGATAATATCGAATTAGCATTTTAACTTAGAGTCAGTGCGGTTTTGACATCTTGTATTTTGGCCGTCAATCCGGTGCGTTTATGCGTGTCGTCAAATTCTGTTAACATCAGTGCGGAAATTTGTATGCTTTTAGAGGTGATCCGTGGAGTCCTGTACTCTTGAGCGCACCTCTAAATTGCTTGTAATATCGAAGTGAGATATAAAAACTTTTTAAACTGAACTTTGCAAATTTTGTTGGCGATCCTTCTTTTCCTGCATCCCGTGTACGTTACTACAGTGGGTCTGAATACTACATCCTCGGCAGCTGAGAATTTTGGAAAACCGAGGTCTTGCTGAATACACTCCTCTATACAGAGGATCTGATAATTAATATTATTTACGAGGATCGACCGAAACTTACAAAGGAGTACAACCTCTTAATACATATAAACCTGTTAATACATATGAACATACGAATATCTGCAAAATAAATCAACATCTGAATCTTGAAGCAAAATAAATTAATGAATAATTTGAATTTGATTACCAACCCATTTCTCCAACATTTGAACATGCTAATGACTTAAATAAAATGAAAAAGGTCACTAAAATAAAAAAAAAGTCATCAATTTAGCAATTTATATAAAGTGTTTCTAAATAACCAGAAATTTGAATTTTTTTTTAATTGAAGAATTAAATGCAATTACTTGATCTGATCCGATTCCAACCTTCTGACATGATAATTAACAACGATTTATTTGATGATTAATATACCTGGTGTCAAAAAAATAATAATAAAATATTTTATTAAAGAATAAAATATTAGACTTTTGAAGATTTGAAACTTGAATGAAATAAATTGACTACATGTTGATTTATTTTTATTGTGAATTTATTATTGTGCATGAATTATAGATTGTGCATGAAATATAGAAATTGTGCATGAAATATTGAAATTGAGTTGAAGCTATCATAATCAGGAAACCGCGTGATACCCTTCTTGCACTGAATAATTTTGACAAAGACTTTTGAATAATAACTCAAGTGAAAATACTCCTTTTCTATTGAATCTATACAATGAAATAAATAGATGCGATGAGATGATGAATTATACAATAACTCTTGCTATATAAAATATTTTATAATAAAGACGTCATGAGATGAGTCGAACAAATTAATAGAATATATTATATGAATAAGAGAAATAAATATTATTATGAAAGCTTCGACAAGATACACTTTTGAAATATTTGTGATATTGACTTGAATATCGATTTACTATACATATATTGTGCATTTTACTTGTGAACATTTATTGAATCTGACATATTAGACAACAAATCAATTTGAATTTTACAATCTGTATTAAATCTGAAACATGCAATTTAAATTTAATTAACCATTGTCACATTTGACTTGGAATTTTGAATAACTGTACTAAAGAATAGAATCAGTGACAAGTAGAAGTGATTAAATAGTGAAGTGACTAGTGAAATTTTAATTTCGCTTCTCCGTAACCGACTCCTGGCAAAATTTTCCGGGAGAATAAAAACTTAGAATTATTTGCATCCAGTTTTGTAAATTTTTGGAAATACACTCTTTTCTCTGTGAATCCTTTTAGACCTTTAAGGGCTATGTACTTTTCGGAGTGACGCCAACAAACATTGTCCTTCCTGAATCTTGTTCTATCGAACGGTACCTATTTAAAGGGTCGTTCCCTAACTTACACTATTGAGAGCAGTACCTACTTAAAGGGTGTTCTCAACCTTGTTCTATCGAACGGTACCTATCTAAAGGGTCGTTCCCTAACTTACGCTATCGAGAGCGGTACCTACTTAAAGGGTGTTCTCAACCTTGTTCTATCGAACGGTACCTATCTAAAGGGTCGTTCCCTAACTTACGCTATCGAGAGCGGTACCTACTTAAAGGGTGTTCTCTAACTCATTCTATCGAACGGTACCTATCCAAAGGGTTGTTCCCTAATTCTCTATTTCCCCTTTTTGGGAGTGGAACCAATACGGTGCGCTCCATATTATTACTTTGACACAAAATTGGAAGCAACCAGTAACGATAACTAAATTGTTAAATTTCTTTGGAACGGTATAATTTCATTAAAGGTTATAAATATAATTCTGCACTTCAACAGATAACTGATAAATTCTTTGTCGATCGCTAAGTCGTCGAGAAATTTTGTGAAAGCCCTTTATCTAAAGTGAACCCCTGTCCGATTGAATTTCAATTAAATTGATACTTATAACTTTTCTCCCTCTTATAAAAGTGTTAGGAAATTTCAATTTTTGCTATTTCCTAAAGTGAACCCCTTGCCGGTTGAATTTTAAATAATTAATACTTATAAATTTTCTCTCATATAAAGCGTCAGAAAATTTCGAATTTTGCCATTTCCTAAAGTGAACCCCTGCCCGGATAATTTTCTGTTAAATTGATACTTATAAATTTTCTCCCATATAAAGTGTTAGTAAATTTCGATTTTTGCCATTCCCTAAAGTGAACCTCTGCCCGAATAATTTTTTGTTAAATTGATGCTTATAAATTTTCTTTCATATAAAGTGTTAGAAAATTTCGATTTTAGCCATTTCCTAAAGTGTCCCCCTGGCCCGTTGATTTTTGACAGATAAATACTTATAAATTTTCTGCCGACTACTAAATTGCCAGAAAATTTCTAGAAAACTCTTCCCCTAAATGAATCCCTGCGCAAATTTTTTTTGGGTACTATAATTAAAAGTACTTTGACTCATACGCCAGTCAAGATCAAATTGAACTTACTCCAACATCTCTTCGCCTCAAGAAAAAGAAAACAATTATTCAAGGATCACTGTTACTATTCATCGTGTGAACCATCGTGGGAACCAATAAACGCAAATAATATCATTATTAAGCAATCGTCGTTGAAATCATTTAAACTACCTAAACGTTTGTAACCGCCATCAGACCAGCAACGAGCAACACTATCAACTTCAGAGAATTAGCCCCACCGGAAAGCTTTCTAGAAAGATACCTTACTTTCAACAAACCAACGTAATATCAGTAAGTCGGTTAGAACCGGTCGCAGTACGTTCAAACAAATCAATCAAGAAGTCTTGAATTCATCCGCAGTCGAAACATTTCTTCAAACCTAGCTCTCGGCATCCCGGGATATTGCCGGCCCAGCAGGTAGTCCCAAATAAAAGAGAGCAACCCTTTCACGCGTGACCGAGGTACGCGCGGGATCGGAAGGTCCGACCTCCGGGACGTGACAGTTTATTAATTTCTTGGTGGCAGCGGTGGGATGGCTTAAGCGTTTGGAGAAAGAAAGGCATTAGGGTCGCGGATGATTAATAGTGTTTAAATTTTGGTACAAACGGTGGGATTAGCTAAACGATCTAGAAGAAAAAGCGCTAAACCCGCGGACGATAAATATTTCATGAAATAAATTTACAGTTTAATAAGGAAGGTGGGATAGACTAAAGCTTTGACATTTGAATTATTTTGGTGGCAGCGCTTCTACGAATCTAACTCAGTTCGTGAAATAATATTTCGATTTTGACAAGCATTAAAATAGGAAACCTCCTATATCCAGATATTCTTTCGCCACAATGGATCCCACAACCAGAATGTCCACTCGTTCCCAAGGCCCCCCTTTCATCACCTCCTCAGAAGGAAGTCTAGATGCTGCTTCTGGTGGATTTTCAACAATGACCCCAGCAGAGTTGGAAATAATTAGTAAGAAGATGATTGAAAAAGAAAAAATATTACGAGAACAAGCTAAAGCTTTGAGACATAAAGAAGAAGAGTTGGATCAGAAATGCAGAGAAATCGCACAGGGTAGATCCTCAACGGACGCCCGACTCAATCGCCTTGAACACGTGTTAACTACCCTGGCAACGGATTTGCCAGAACGATTAAATACCATGTCCCAACGACTTAATGATTTACAAAATTGGCTATGATATGCCAAGAAACGAATCATCAGTGTCACGAATTCAGGAACATGATAGAGTTGGTTTTGATACGCCAAGAAGCGAGAAACCAAGGTTACAAACTCGCGGACATGGACCGGGATCTCCAAGTGAACCGCCAGTGTCTTCTATCCGCTTGAAGGATGTTATAGATAGCATTCCTAAGTATGATGGATATAAGATGTCCGTGTTCTATTTCTGCAAAATGTGCGAACGCGCATTAATCAAATTAATTCCCCCTAACCAGGAATATCACTTGGTACAGCTAATACTAAATAAATTACAGGGACATGCTTACTCAGCGATAGAAGGATCAGAAAACACAACTGTACACGAACTAACCAAAAGATTAAGAAGGATCTTTGGACCAAATAAGTCCACTGACCAATATCGAGGCGAATTGGCTAATATATATATGAAACAAGGCGAAAATTTATTCGACTACATAGAAAGAGTTAAAGAATTGCAAACTGCCATTCTAGATGGCGAGGGCACTGACTATGGTTATTTAGATTCAGCACAAAGAGCTGCTATTGAACACACTACAATGGAAAGTTTTGTAAACAGACTTCCATCTGATTTATTGATTCGAGTAAAATTGGAGAAATGTTACACTTTGGAAGAAACTATAATGACAACAGTTCAATTATCAAAACAATTAGAAGCAGAAAACTTACGTAAAAAACAGAAGACATATGATCATTCATTTCGTGCCGACGTACCGCAAAACTACGGTCCGCCTTTAAATAATAAAACTGCTAATTTTCGAAGTAGCCCTATGACAGGCACTAATAACCCTCAACGGGGAAGTGCAGGCCTCTCCCCTTTCATTAAACCCCTTATCCCAGGACAACCTGGACCAAATACTCCAAAATCTTGTTATTATTGTAAAACTCCAGGCCATTTTATGAGCGAATGCCGTAAGCTGGCTATCGTCAAAGCATAGAAGGAACAGTTGTTCCAGCTACTCCGGATTCGGGAAACGTATCGAGCGTCCCGGGTACCAGCAGCGTCAACCGGGATGCGACCCCGCTCGGACGCCCAGTAACGAATACATCGATAATAAGGAAGCCTGCATCACAAATTACTCCCCTACCTACCTTGCCGGAATGAACACGGGAAGCATTGAGTCTGGTTATCCGATAGTTACTCTCTCCTCACCTGATACCTTAAAATCTTGTCAATACATGATTGACTCAGGTTCAGGAGTGAACCTAATAAAACAGAGCTCAGTACATCCATCCCTTCCCTGGGAGGATGAACGCACTCATTCATTACGGGGTATATCTCCCCATCTTGTCGAAACATTAGGCTCTGTTATAATATCACTCATGGGAAAACCCGCTCTTTTTCATGTGTTGCCTAACTCTGTAAATCTTATTCCAGATGGAATAATTGGTAACGGGTTTCTCCATGAATGCGATGCAGTTGTTGATTATAAGAACAAATGTTTACATTATGATAATAGCAGCGTACCATTTACGGAATCTGAAAATGTTAAAATTGGAAAAAGAACAATTTCCCCATTTCACTTAATAGTTACAAATCCTGAAAAGAAATATGGCTACGTTCCACGTGTGACTCTAACGAAGGGTGTTTACTATGGAGAAGCCATAGTCACCAATATAAATGGGAAAGCATATTTGCCAATAATTAATGAAAATGAAATTGATTATAAGGTACCTATACCTTTTGTGGAACTGGAAGACTTCGAGATCTTGAAACCTTGTGATGAAAAAAAAATAAATGAGCCCCCTTGTGAAACTCGTGACCATGAAGTGGCCGAGACAAATATTTATACAATGATCTCTGAAATAAAGGAGATCCATGAAAAATCTCACGACAGACGTCCCGACAAAGACATCGAAATCCGAGGACACACGATGAGGGATGTCGAGTCAACTGCTGAAACCCGAGGGCACACAGCAGTTCTGGAGAATCTTGAGGATTATAACTCACTGGCGAGGCCAGGAGTTCTTGTTAAAAATACGCATTTCTTTGGCGCGACCGGCTTTGTGTACAAGGCGCAACCAAGAATCTTGATGAATTACATCTCTGAGGTGAATCCCAGAGTCTTGGATATTAATGAAGAAAAAGAAAAGGGAGGTAAGAAAGCTCATTTCTGTTATAATTATGACACCGGAATCCGAGGACACACGGTGCATAATTCTGTGGATAATCCGATATATTATTTTGAAGACGTAAATGTAAACGACGAAAACGATCGTATTGATGATATTCTTCCACTTCTACGTTTGGATCATTTAAATTCTGAAGAAAAGGAAAACATAATAACTCTGGTTAACAAGCACGTGGATAGATTTCACTTGCCTCATGAAAAATTAGGAGTCACAAACGCTGCACAACATTTTATACCTACGATTAACGAAGTACCAATTCATGTGAAACAGTATAGATTTCCCCCTGTTCATAAAACTGAAATTGATAACCAAGTACATAAATTACTTTCAGATGGACTAATAGAAATGTCCACCTCACCGTACAATTCCCCTGTGTGGATTGTACCAAAGAAACCTGATTCTCTAGGAAATAAACGATGGAGGATGGTAATAGATTACAGAAATTTAAACGAAAAAACTATAGGAGATGCCTATCCTTTGCCGAACATCTCCGACATTCTTGATCAATTGGGAAACGCAAAATACTTCTCAGTTCTTGATTTAGCATCGGGATTTCACCAGATCCCCATGGCACAACAAAATGCACCGAAAACTGCCTTTTCAACACCTTATGGGCATTACCAATTTAAAAGGATGCCTTTTGGTTTAAAGAATGCACCTTCAACGTTCCAAAGGCTTATGGACAACGTTCTATCCGGACTTCAGGGTAATGAATTATTTGTGTACATGGATGACATAGTCATCTATGCAAAATCTTTAAGAGAACATGAAATAAAATTTGAAGGACTCATGAAAAGGTTAGCCGAAACCAATTTAAAATTACAACCGGATAAATGTGAATTTTTACGCCGAGAAGTCGCTTATCTTGGACACATAATCTGCTCTGACGGAGTCAGACCGGATCCCAATAAAATAAAAGCAGTCATGGAATTTTCCATACTAAAAACACCTAAAAATATTAAACAATTTCTAGGACTTGTCGGATACTACAGAAGATTTATACCTGATTTCTCCAAAATCGCAAAACCATTAACTGATCTACTAAAGAAAGATGCAACCTTTATTTGGCAGGAAAAACAAATTAACGCGTTTAAAGAATTGAAACTTTCATTATGCACTGAACCTATTTTACAATACCTGATTTCGATAAACCCTTTAATTTAACGACCGATGCATCCGGATATGCGATCGGAGGAGTGCTTCGTCAAGGAACGATTGGAAAGGATTTACCTATAGCCTATACTTCAAGAGTATTAAATAAAGCTGAATAAAATTATTCCACAATTGAAAAGGAGTGTCTTGCAATAGTATATTGTGTGAATCACTTCAGGCCATACTTATATGGGAATAAATTTACGATAGTAACCGACCATAAGCCCCTGGTGTGGTTACACTCAGTCAAAGATCCTACTTCCAGATTATGGAAGTGGCGTCTCAAATTATGAATACGGAATACAATATAAAAAGGGAACATTGAACAGTAACGCCGACGCATTATCGAGAAATCCGGCAATTAGTTTAACCTTTCCAATAGGAACTTTAGAAGAATCAGGAGATATCTCATCCGATGAATCAATATTTTCTACTGGCGATAAACGTGATAAAAGAAAAAGGAAGAGATATGAAAATATTCCATCGCCCGAAGGTAATAGGCATGTCAATGAGTACGCAGATTACGTTGACATGACTAGACATAGAGAACAAGAGCCAGTGCATCCACTTGCTCCTGACATTGAAGAAAACAGTAATTATAATAACGAATCAGGAGATATGCTACATCTTGATAATAATGAATTTGGCGATAACAAAAATAATGAAGATGACTCAGATCGAAGGGATAGAAATAATGAAAATAACGAGGATTTTGAAGATGACGATCTCGACGATTCCTATCAAGAATTAATAGATCACGAGATTGTACCCTACAATGAGAAGAGGTCATAGCTCCACGACTTCCAGATCAACTTAAAATAGTGCAGACCCGCGATAACTTAGTAAATCGTCACGACAACCATTTAATTTTTATTTTGATCAACGGAGTTCCTTTTGATAACGGTGCCTTAAAGTACCAACGACATAACCTATTACCAGATTACCAGGATCTTACTTATGAAAGAGCTAATGTTATATCTAGGAGCAAGCGCCATGTATTGATTTCTCTTCCCATAAAATTTAATCACCGAACTCTTTTAGAACCTCAGACTTTAGACAACTGTTTACAATCTCTAACGGATGTAGTGAACGAATTGAATCTTGAATCCCTTAGTCTCAGCAAAACTGAACGTTTCGACGATCTCCCCTGGCGCTACATAATAAAACGAATTTATTCTTGCGAGACATACGAATTTGTGTTACCATATGCGAAAATTTGATACAATCACCCGCTCGACAAGAACGTGAAGCGATAATAACCGAAAATCATGCTTCTGCACTTGGAGATCATAAAGGAGTGACTAAAACATACAACAGAATGAGGATTAATTATTATTGGAATACGATGAAAAAGGACATACAAGAATTTATTCGGAAATGTCGGAAATGCCAAGTAGGGAAATTAACTAGAGTAAAAACAAAACAGCCAATGGTGATTACAGATACCTCTGGCTCAGGTCTCTTTGGATATAATGGGACCACTTCCCATTACAAACGACGGAAACAAATATCTACTTACGATCCAAGATTTATTAACAAAATATTCCATAGCCGTTCCTTTAAGAGAAACGAGCTCACTAGCAATAGCCGATGCGTTCTTGAAACATTTTATCTGCGTATTTTGAGCTCCCAGAGCAATTTTAACAGATCAAGGATCAAACTTTCTTTCAGCTTTCATAAGGAACTTAACAAAGAAGTTTAATATACAACACTACAAAACAACTGCTTTCCATCCACAGTCAAACGCATCTCTTGAAAGATCTCATCATGTTTTGATAGAGTATTTACGAACTCAAGTAGAAGAAAATTGGGATAATCATATTGAATTAGCAATGTTTTCGTACAATACTAGTGTTCACGAAGGAACACAGTATTCACCCTACGAGTTAATTTTCGGGAAGCTTGCTCGCTTACTATCAGCATATACGCCAATCGATGAGAACTTAGAGTTAACTTATCAAGATTACTTGGTAGATTTATTCGACAAAATACGAGATTTACAAGAAATGGCTCGATCTAATCTAATTCAAGCAAAATTGAAAAGTAAGACTTATTATGATAAAAGAATTAATCCTAAAGTTTTTACGGTAGGATCCAGTGTGTTCCTACTCAAAAAACCATTTAAGGGAAAATTTGCGACACAATACTGTGGACCTTGCCGCGTCATAGAACTACTTCCAAACAATAATGTAAAAATCTTGATTAACGACAAGCCCAGAATAGTGCACACAGACAAACTGAAGCTATCGCATATTGAACCCGGATGACGGATTAATTAGATTTTATATGTTTACAGATGTATAAATGTGTTGGCATCGTCACGCTCCTCACCCAGCATTTTTAAAAGCCACCACCAGTTCTTACCGTCTATCACGACCTAAGACCTGTTCGGTGTTACAAGACTCAAGGTTTCATAGTGCCACTCTCGGACAGTTACTATTGCCCGAAGTGTTATTGTGAACTACAAATTGTGAATAATATCAGGTTTAATTACGAACATTTTAATTTGCATTTCTTAGTGGACGGACCTCAAGAAGTTTTCTTAACCTGCTGGTATTGTGAACTAAACCTTTTGAACACGCAGCCCATTGGAAGGTGCGCTATTTGCACTCGCGAGCATTTGAATTTATTAACAAATGCCCGACAAACCGAAAACCCGTTCTTTGATAATCAAATGGCAGTAATCAGCCACAGTGGACAAGACTTCTTGCTCAAAGAAGACTGGTCTCTCTTTATCATTCCCGCGTGACAAGTAAAGGAGAATCAAAGTAAACTATAACTAGATAACCCAGTTTGTTGCATTGAAAATGCAAGAACCTGGAGAATTACCGCCAACACATCCAACAATTGTTGTTAACCCTGAACGATATGTGATCTCATGTGTAAAAGGGATCAGATATCGTTATATTCGCAATAACCGATCAATTTTTATCTGCGAAAGGTGCGCAATAGGTGTGAGTAGTGAATGTGAGTCCGCGCATCGATTCATGGATGGGTTATGGTTCCTTGCTTCATGTAAATGGTGCTAAGGACCACTGATTAAGACAAGACCCCTAATCGCCTGTCGACTTTGTCTCTTGTCTTATCAATATTTGATGAATGATCTCGGATTTCATGGTATTACCACTAACCGAATAACACGCATTTCTTATGACGTAGACTCTCATGAATTAATTGAATTGAGTTTGCGAGAAGGATCTATCTAAAATTTTGTAAAAGAAAAAATCATGAGTTCCGTACTTATTTGCGACGACGCAAAAGAAGTACTATTTGTTTTAATATTAACTATACTTCTGTTAGAAATTGCTTCTTACTTAATACTGATAATCCTTGATGCTGAATTAGGAATAACCCTTTTCGCAATCTGTATAAGTATTTATATGATAATATCAATGATTATCATACTGATCTTTGCTATATCATTACAAGTATTGTTGACCGAGACCATCCAACAAATAAACGCCTACTGATAAAATAGGAATAATAAAACCTTTTATGACAATTCTGTTAATAAGCACTGCTTAAAGGCAAACTGCTGAAAGACCAATAATATAACATGTTCCAAATTTTTAGATCACACCAAGTACGATTGCAAGATCTCGCATTGCCTCTAGCCGTAGACAAGGTACTGCGAGATGCCTCTAAACTAAGTCTTAGATTATGTGTCGACATTTATTTTTACAACTCTTCAGGACATCGCAAAATTAAAAAACTCAGTAGCATTGACTTTGTAGATGAAAAAATATTATTTTTAGTTATGGAAGACGACAGAATTGCTGCAAAGGGAACTGAATGCCTCTCAGCAATTTTGCCCGAGAGTCAAGCCTTAAGCTACTTTAAATTCTTTAATAAGGAAATTGCCTTAAACGTCCACAAAGATAAATCAGGATTATATTATTACGAAAAGAAAATGTTGCCTTACAATATCATAAAAGGAAACATGACCACTTTTGGCGATACGTCAAAATGGTCTGATGACGATTGGGAAAAATATTATGACTTGTGGAAAAAATATGTATCACGTCGACCGCCTATAATTTACAAGAGTTTTCATCTTGTCGAATATCCTTGTTTACCTGAAACAGTTACATACGCACACGAGTTGCCTAACGATTATTCTTCTGATAGTGACATAGACTCGTGTGAGAATATCAATCAAAATGATTAAATTGTTAACCACAACTAAGAGACTACATGAGTTGCAAGATATTGCACTTGCCCATGTAGCTGACAATACAATACGAGAAGCCTCAATTCTGAGCTCTCAATTCGATACACAAATTTACATTTACCATTTCCCAGGAAATCGGGAAATTAGGAGCCGAAATCTTATTTATTTTGGAAATGAAAAGATATACTACTTGATGATGAAAAATGACAGAATTGCTGCGGACAATGCTATTTGTCTCTCGGTAATTCTGCCCAAGAACAAAGCATTAGATTGGTTCGATTATTTTAAAGGACAGATAGGTTTATCCGTATCTATGGACAAAACAGGTATATACTACTTTGAAGAGAAACAAACGCCTTATTACCATATTAAAGATAACTTACATACCATCGGAGATACCTCGTTCTGGTCTCATTGTGACTGGAAGAGATATTTCTCTTTATTCAATCGCTATAGTGAACGTAAACCCTTTACGCCACGTAAATATTTTCACATTTTCCCTGATTTGTCCAAGTAATAATATCTCAAAGCATAAATGTTAATTGCAGATCATACCAGTGAATCTGTACTCGGCATCTAGTTTCTTGGGAAATGTCAACTTTTAACCAGTACTACAAACAAAATATTTGCGCTTCATAATCGAGTTGATGCGTCCAGTATAATAAGCATACAATTGTAAAATATGCCAGGATCTGAAAATCTTTATCCCATACATTCATTAGTCCCTGCTGACCCCGAAGAATACCTGGTTACTTGCGTTATTGAAACAAGATATTTTTATGATCATAACAATCGTCAAGCTCTTATTTGCGAGACATGCGCGCGCAATTATCAAAGTTGTATGCGTGGAAAATATCCCATGTACACAGGTAGTGTCTGTGAGATAGAAGAAGTCACGCATGGATTCATGAATGGAACTTTAGCACTTGACCACTGTAAATGGTGCGAAGGATCGTTTGCTAAAACCCAACCGATAGCTTCGTGTCGTTCTTGTTCACTGGCATATCGACACGTGTTAAATTTTCTAGAAATTAGAGGAATCAATCGCGAACATATTACCATACCTGTATATAATCACTGTGACCGAATCGCGAGATTTAGACTGCGCGAACCAGCTATTTAAAATTTAGTCAACATTGTTAATGCATCACTCATTAACAATGCCGAGATCTAACCCGCGTTTGAACCCATTTGAAGATATTCTCGATTCTATAAGCCAATATGTTGTGTCCTGCATCAAAACTGCAGGGTATTTATGTCAAAGACACCCCTGATACCTCCCTGAGAATCTATACAAATGCGAAAACTGCAAGGATCCGTCAAATACAGTATTTATACACGGACATGGGTTCGCCGAAGGCACCCATTACTCTTTCAATTGCACGAAATGTAAAAAAATCATTAATAAGGACAAGACCAATACTAAGTTGTTCAAATTGTTTGGCCGCACGCGAACGCTTTCTTAGGAAACTTGAAACGCGTGGCATAATTCGTAAAAATATCAAAAAGATCATATTTGACGTCCTTAACAATGATTCTACTCACTTAGAATACTTACAACCGCCATGGTGTAAGTCTGATGCGATTGCGCTACGAGCGCCGTCGAAACCGATTTCGTCATAACATGCCCTAGTAAAAGGCTCAATACCGTTTATAACATTTCATAAATTACGCAAACATTTTATTCTTACACATATATTATTTTATGTTTAGTATATTCTAATTATGTTGAAGCACACAAACTACATATATAAGATTTAGACATGTATACACATATAATCGACTATATTAATTTTAGGCGTATACTGTTATCCATATATCGTTTACACTGTATAATTATGTTTTAACCGAATTTCTATATTGTTCTTCTATATTAATCTTTGCACTAAAGCCAGCCACGTAGATTACCGACCCAAAAAAAAAAAAAAAATTTGGATAAAAATATGTAAGAAACATAACATAAAACATATTATGTCGTCATATCCGTTTGCTTGCTGTTATTAATATTACCATATTATTTCAGGGTTGTTAAAAATTGCGTTTTTTTTTAAACTAAACATTCTGTTTTTTTTTGTTTAAAACATGTTTTTAATGTTTTATATATGTTTTAAACTACGTTAAAAGAAATCATGTTTAAAATGAAAAAAAACATGATTTAAACATATACATATTTATATTTTACAAACATTAAGATATAATTTCTTTAGACTAATTATAGTAAATTATAGTTCTATATTTCAAAACATTCTATATGTTAAGAATTAATCAATGGAAGTATTGAAAGTCCTTTATTTTTAATCTTGGAAGGAAAATTAAGGATTCTGAAATTGATTTATTTTCTTATGCGTTATGCATTATGCGTCAAAAATATGTGCTCTTGCCTTAAAAATTCGACATTAGTATTATTAGTTGGTAATGTCGGTATGATAATACCGACATATTGCATTTATAGTGTCTTTAGTCTCTGTTGACAGGAAACGCCAATGTTGAGGTTGAGGCGCTGTATTTGCTTAAAGCGCGCTCCTTTGTTTTAGACTTTCAGTTTTTTCTGCAGAATAGCATACGTACGTAATGCATTTACTCCAATCTTGCTAGCTTTATTGTCAGGTATATTATTATATATTTTGTAACACATATTGGAATATTCAAGTGTTTATCAAGTGCTCTTCAGATAGCAACATTGTTTTTTACTTTTATATGTAAAAATAAACAAAATTTCGTACGTGTAATAGGAAAACATGACTGGTCGACGACAAGATGCAATTTGGCAACATTTTATTAAAGTAAAAGAGAATGATAAAGTAAGAGCCAAATGTAAATATTGTAAAAAAGAAATATGTGCTTTAGTAGCACGTATGAAATTGCATATACAACATAAATGCAAATCTACACATAAAGACGAAGAGTCTGATCAATTTGAAATGGACGATATCGATCTTAACACTAAATCAGAAAGACAAAATTGTAAGTACATATGAACATGTTAATATTATTAATATATTAATTGTAACTCTAGCAGTACATAATATCGTGTGTGTGTGTGTGTGTGTGTACACACACACACATACATATATATACATTTAATAATAATTACATATTTTGTTCAATATATATACAATATATATTCAATATATAGTAGTAGTAGGTACTTTATTCCTTGCGGAGTACATTGCGGACTTCCGCTCCGCTTACATAGTTTCAACCTTTTTATTCATTGCTTCTTTTACAACACACGAGAGAGAGAGAGAAAAATCACTCATCCATCCACACCTCCACACTCATTCTTTGGACTTCCGTTTCCGCCGCTTTCTTCCACCCTTTCCTCTCTTCCTTCTACACTCTCATTCATAACCAGCCACCCTCCTCCCTCCCGCATCTCATCCAATTTTCTCATCCAAACTTCTCCCTCCCCCCTCTCACCTAAAACCTCTCCTACCATCTCCTGCCATCCCTTCTCCGTCCCCCAATCCGTGCATTCCTCCCATATATGCTCCCACGTTTCCTCTCCCCATCCACATATCCTACACTTTCTTTTCTCTTTCTCTTCCCAGTATCTACCTCCTCTCATACCATCTCCTAACCTAAACCTCGCAATCCTTTTCCATCTTTCTTCTTTCCAATCCCTCTTCAAGTACTCCGGCACTCCCTTTCCCTTCACTCTGCTGTACCATCTGTTGAACTTCGAGCTCCTAATTTTTTCCCACCTTTCCTCTTCCTGCCGCCTCCTCTCTCTTGCCACCACCTCTTCCCCCCTTAACTCTCCCTCTTCTCTCAACTTTTCTATCTCCTTGATGTTCCAGCTCTTTTCTTCATAGAAACTTCTTCTTTCTTCCTCCCATTTTCCCATCACCTTTCCCTCCTTCGCTCTACCTCTTATCTCCTCCCAACACAACCTTGCCAACTCCCCCCCTCCTCCTTCTACCAGTTTCTTTTCATAACTCCATGCCCTCATTCCTGCCCTTCCCCTTAATTTTTCCCTCTGCATCTCCTCCCTTACCATGTACCCCGGTGTGTACCTTCCCACCCCTATTACCCATTTCAAGTACCTGTCCTGTATCCTCTCTACCTTTTCCCTTTCTTTCCACCCCCAAATTTCTGCCCCATAGCTAACCACCGTCCATACCAACCTATCAAATAACCACATCCTTCTAGCCCAGTTCTTTCCAAATTTCCTTTTCCCTATTCCCCATACTTCTCTCATCACCACCGCTCCTTTTTTGACTCTCTCCTCTATATGTTCTTTCTGTGAAAAGAAAGCCCCATTTGCCATCATCATGTAGCCCAAATATTTATACCTTTTCACTTCCTCTATTTCATTTCCTTTCCATTTCCATATTATCTTTTTCTGTCTCCCACCCCCTCTTCTACACCTCAACACTTTTGTCTTCTCCACATTTACTTCTAATCTTTTCTGTTCTACATATTCTTCTAATGTTTTTATTAACCCTTTCATCCCTGCTTCATCCTCTGCCACCACCGCCACATCATCCGCATACGCCAGGGAATAAATTTTTCTTCCTTTCACCTTTACTCCCCCCCATCCCCCCTTCTCCAATTCCTCATCCAAATCCGCTAGTAGTAGTGTGAACATGCATGGGCTCAACGGACATCCCTGTCTCACTCCTCTATTTGTCCAAAAGTTTCCCCCCTCTCTTTCCCCCACCCTTACTCTACTTATTGTTTCCTCCAAAACTTCCTCACACCTCACCACCAGACTCTCTCTCACTCCTTTTCTCCTCATTGTCTGTACCAGTATCTCCCTATCCACCGAGTCAAACGCTGCTTTCATATCCACGAACATAACTACTATTTTGCCTTTTGCTTCCACTATTTTCTTATTTATTAAATAATTTAATACGTATATGTGATCTATCGTTCCTACCCCTCTCCTAAACCCCGTTTGACTCGGTGGTAATATCCCTTTATTTTCTACTTCTTCCCTCAATCTCTCCGCCAAAACCGCCGCGTACACTTTATACGCCGTTTGCGTAAGCGTAACCCCCCTATAGTATTCTACCTTTTCCCCCTCCCCCTTTTTCACTATCGGTACCACTATCCCTTCTCTCCAATCTTCCGGCCATCCCTCTCCCTTCCACACTCTATTACATATCTCCCACAGCCATTCCCTTATTTCTTTTCCCCCATATTTCCATACTTCATTCGTAATCCCATCCCCTCCTGCCGCTTTTCCGTCCCTCAATCTCCTTATCGCCCTACCAATTTCCTCTCTACTAATCTCTTCTTCCTCCTCTACCCCTCTCCCCATTACCTCCCCTCTTATCCTCCACTCTACTCCCCCCAGCACCCCTCTAAAGTGTTTTTCCCACTCCCCCATTTCAATCCCTTCCCTGACTCTCTTTCTCTTCCTCCTTCCTTTATTCACTACCTTCCACACGTCCTTTTCGGATCTTATTCCTTCTATATCCCTCTCCCATCTTTCCCTCTCCTTTTTCTTCTTCTCCTCACAATGTTCCCTGTACCTCTTTCTCATTTCTTTATATTTTTTCCCTTCTCCCCCTCTCTTCCTCCACCATTTTAACTCCTCCATAACCTCTCTTTTTCTATCCCTACATTCCTCATCCCACCATCCTCTCTGCTCCTTCTTCTCTTCCTTCTCTACTCTCTCTAATGCCACTTCTACTTTTCTCTTCATTTTTCTCCAAACCTCCCCTACCCCCTCACCATCGCTATCCTTCTTCCCAAGGTATTCCTCAAATTTCTTTTTTCCCTTCTCTGTCCAAACCCCCCTTCTTCCTCTCCCTTTCCTTTTCCCGGTCCTCTCTTCCCTCCGGCCTCCTCCCTCCACCCATACCGTTATCGGCTGATGATCGGAGTCTACCCAATCCTCCACCTTCATCTTTTCCACCTTGCTTCTTGTCTCCTCATTCCCGATCACATAATCTATTACGGTCCCTCCCTTCCCTCCTGTATACGTCCATTCCCCCTCCTCATCCCCCTTTACGCTTCCATTCAATATTGACCATCCCAATTCTCCTATATAACCACATAGCTTTTTTCCCTCTCTATTCATCTTTTCATCCTTCGAGCTCCTCTTTCCCTGTTCTGCCCCTCCTTCTTCATCCTCACCTATTCTTCCCCCCTCTCTTCCCGTCCTAGCATTGAAATCCCCTCCTATTAACACCCTCACCCTTTCCTCTCTGTCCTCCATCCACTCTCTCAGCCTTCCCATTTTTCCCTCCAAATCTCTATTTACATATACTCCTATTAGTCTCCACCACTCTCCCCCTAAATTTACTTTTACTGCTTGTAATCCCTCCTTTTTTCTTTCCTTATCATCCTTTTCTCTCCCTATCCCTTCCCTTATCCCCACAATCATTCCTCCCATTGCTCTCCCTTTCTTATTCTTCCTTGCCGCCTCTTGCACTTCCCACACGTATCCTTTTGGCAGCCATTTTCGAACTCTTTCCCATCCCTTCTTTTGTAACCAAGTCTCACTCAGGAACATTACATCCCATTCTTTTAGTCTCTCCCTGAAATCCTTCTTTTTATTTTCTATGCCTGCCACATTCCAAAAGCCTATTTTATACTTTTTGCCATCCTCTTTTTTCTTATTCCTCCTCTTTTTCCTATGCTTCTCATTTTCTATATTTCCTTCTATTTCTCCCTCTCCCTCTCCCTCCGTCCACCTCCCTACTAAAAATCCTCTTTCTCTTTTTCCACTCCTCTACCCTTCTCCATCCCCCCCTTCCATTCTCTTACTTCTTTTCCGTGCCATTCCCTCAACTCATCCTTAATCTCATCCCAGACCCATAATTTCTCCTCAATCCATATTTTCATATAACCTACTCTTACTTTCCTGCCTTCCCTCCTTATTCTTTCCGCTTCCTTCCTTATCCACCACTCTATCCTTCTCTCCTTTTCTGTCAGATCATCCACTATCCACTCCCTTCTTTCCCTCAGCTTTGCTTTTCCTTTCATCACTACAATTTTCTCCCCTACACTTGCTAATCTTACCCATACCATTTCCCTTCCTTCCTTATCTCTTTTCCCTATACTCCTTATCCCTTCCACTCTCGCTGTCGCCCCCGTTGCCCCCACTATCTCTTCTATCTCTTTTCTTAACCCCTCTATTCCTTTCTCCTTTGCTTTCACTCCTTTTATTATTATATTCCTCTTCCTTTCTTCCCTTCTCCTTTTTTCCCCCTCTAACTCTATTCTCTTCATCCTTTCTTCTAATTCCTTCATCTCTCCCTTTCTCCCTCTCTCCATCTGCTTTACCCCTTCCTCTTCCTTCCTTTCCTCATCCCCTTCCTCTTTCTCCTCCCTCCCCCTACCTTTTTCTATCTCTTCCACTCTTTTCTCTAAACTGTCTAATCTTTTCCTCATTTCTTCCATCCATTCCCTCATCTCTGCTTTCCCCTCCTTTACCTCTCTTAATTCCGCTTTAATTTCCTTAAATCCCTCCCTTACTTCCCTTAATATCTCACTCAACCCCCCTTCTTCTTGCCTTTCCAGCTGTTTTTCCGGCTGCTTTTCTAGCTGTTTTTCCGGCGATCTCACTACCTTTATACTTTTCTTAAAGATATCTGCCTGTAATGCATCTATCTCCTTCCTTTTCTCTCCTCTTTTAAACGCCTCTATCAGCGATAGACTATATGCTCTATCCCTCATCCCCTCTGCTTTGCTCGGTCTTCCCACCCTCCTCTTCTCTTCCCCTGTTCCCTCCTCTACTTCCCTTTCTCTCTCCTTCCTTCCCTCCTTTCCTTCCTCCATCTCATCTTTCCTCTAACCTGCCTACTTCCTATTCACGAGTTTATTTACTTGCAGTCGGGTTGTAAATAAAAAATAAAAAAAAAAACAAATTTTTTTTTTTAAATTAAGCAATCTATTTTTTGTAGAAAATATTTATAATTATTATACCGCTGTAGCAAATGCAAAAATATAAAATCATATATTAAGATATTAAATCGGTTACTCAAACGTTACTCTAATTCAAAATTTCCCGCTACTGCACTTACTCCCTCCTGCTCTGCTTCTCACTTCTACCGCCCGATATCGCTACCCTCCCTCTTTTCTGCTTTCTCTCTACACTCTAAACCTGCTCTCCCGTCTAACCTCCAAATCCCGTCCCAACCCTACTATCCCTCCTGTCTCCCTATTCTCTTCCCCCGGCCCTTTACCCTTATTCACCCTCTGCCACCAGCCCCTTCCCTTTCCCTTCACCTCCTCGCACTCCACCGCGTCTCACCCTATCCCTTAATGCCTGTTTATCACTCGCACTCTCCACACACACACACGTCAGTCACTCTCGCTACCGGAAACGGAAGTCCCCTATATACATATATATATATATATATATATATATATATATACGAGGTGTGTTCAAAAAGTATCGCGAATTTTGAATTTTCGCGGGTTACGTATATTCGAATTTCGATCTTTTTGTGGCATTATGTTGGTACTCATGTCTCTCACTTATGCCGACAAGCTCGGCCATTTTGAATGTTCACTTAATTGTTGACAGCTGCTTTGCTTGCACGTGTTTTGGATCGTCTTCAATTTTTACCTATTCAAAAAAATGGATCAAAGAACCTGTATCAAATTTTGTGTGAAAAACGAAATTAAGTGCGCGGATGCATTCCGAATGTTGACTGTGGCATACGGAGAAGCTACCTTGGACCGAAGCAACGTTTATCGGTGGTACAAAATGTTCTCAGAAGGCCGAGAAGATGTGAACGACGAAGAGCATGCCGGACGCCCGAGCACTTCCAACAGACGAAAAAATTAATGAAGTGGAGAAAATGGTATTGGCCAATCGTCGAATCACCGTTAGAGAAGTTGCTGAGGACCTAAACATATCGATTGGCTCGTGCCATTCGATTTTTATCAATGATTTGGGCATGAGACGGGTCGCCGCGAAATTCGTACCAAAATTGCTCAATTGCGACCAAAAACAGCATCGCATGAACATTGCTAATGAGATGTTGGACTCTGTCCGCGACGACCCAAATTTGCTCCAGAGGGTCATAACTGGTGACGAATCGTGGGTTTATGGTTATGACGTGGAAACCAAAGCTCAATCATCTCAATGGAAGCTGCCGCACGAACCAAGACCGAAAAAAGCGCGCCAAGTTCGGTCGAATGTGAAAGTTTTGCTGACAGTTTTCTTCGATTGCAGGGGCGTGGTGCATCATGAGTTCTTGCCACAGGGTAGAACGGTCAATAAGGAATATTACCTGCAAGTTATGCGCAATTTGCGCGAAGCAATCCGCCAGAAACGCCCGGATTTGTGGAAGAACAAAAATTGGCTTTTGCACCACGATAACGCCCCTGCTCACACATCGTTGCTTGTGCGCGACTTTTTGGCCAAAAACAACACACTAATGATGCCGCAGCCACCGTATTCCCCAGATCTGGCCCCCTGTGACTTTTTCTTGTTCCCTAAACTGAAGAGGCCCATGAAAGGACGACGTTACGCTACGCTTGACGAGATAAAGACGGCATCGAAGGAGGAGCTGAACAAGATAAAAAAAATGATTTTTTGAAGTGCTTCGAAGATTGGAAAAACCGTTGGCACAAGTGTATAATATCTCATGGGGATTACTTTGAAGGGGACAAAATAGATATTCATGAATAAATAAATAATTTTTGAAAAAACACAAAATTCGCGATACTTTTTGAACACACCTCGTATATATATATATTACACAAAATGTGTAATTGCATATTTACGTATTATACATTGCATATTTATACTTATTGTAAATATTTTAATGAGAATATTTGCATATCTGTTATTACTATTTTCGTTTAAATTAAAAAATATCGTTTAATTAAAAAATAAATTAATATTATTTTTACACTGCATTGTTAAGATATTATTTTTGTTGTATCCAATGTTTCATTACATGTTTGAATTCTCTAACATTGACTAGAAAAAATAACAGTAATACAAATACAATTTTAAATGCATTTTCTAATTTCATTACAGGCTCACACAATAAACGAAATAAAATTACTGATCCTATTGAAAATATTAAACAAGCTTCAGAATCATCTTCAATATCACCATTGCTTCCAACGTCTTTAGGAATATCGGGCTCTAAATTGGATTCGTTTATAAGAAAAACTACAACAGTGGAAAGTAAAAAGATTCATCTCCAAATTGCAAAATATATATATAGTACGAATTCATCGTTTCGGCATGTAGAACATGACGAATTTAAGAAAATGATTCATCTTTTACGTCCTGGTTACAAACCACCAACTCGTTATGAAATTGCTAACGAATTATTAGATGAAGTTTATACTTCCGTGAGACAAAACACTGAAAAAGATTTGAATGGTAAAATAGTTTCTATGATGATGGATGGCTGGAATAATCTTCACATTGAACCAATTGTTTGTATTTCAGTAACCGATGTATCAGAAGGAAATATTCATTTAATTGATACAATTGATACAAGAGAAAATAGACATACTGCAGATTATTTATTAAATTTAGCTGTTACATCGATTAAAGATTGTCAAAAATTTGGTTGCTTTATTAAAAGTTTTGTAACTGATAATGCAAGTAACATGACTAAAATGAGAAAGCAACTCTCAGAGTGCGAAGATTTAGGTATGCCAGATATAATAACATATGGCTGTTCTGCACATATTCTAAATTTATTGGCAAAAGATGTAGATGTGCCAGGTCTAAAGGATGAAGTAAAAAAAATAATAAAGTATTTCAAATATACTCATTTTCCAGCGGCTAAATATAAACAGGCAGGCGGCACTTCTCTTAATTTACCTATTGATGTCCGTTGGAACACTTTATCCGATTGCTTTGTATCATACTTAAAAAATTGGCATATTCTTGTAAAAATATGTTCAGAAAACCGTGTTGCAATTGATACAGAAATACAGGCTAAAGTTCAAAATCTTAATTTAAAAAGAAATGTAGAAAAATATTTATTTAAGTTACAGAAAATTTCAAACGCATTGGATAAAGTTCAAAATGAAACATGCACTATCGGAGAAGCTGCTGAAATATGGTTAGATTTATTGCAACGTTTCGAAAAAGAAGACTTTACTACTTTTGAAATAGATTGTTTTAAGACTCGTTTTAATATGGCGATGACTCCATATTGTTGTAGCCTCATTAGCTACCTTAATTGTCTTGCATATCCGCTTAGCAACAATCACGCCACGAGCGCCCGTTGCAGCGGAAATGCAAGATTGCAGAATTGGTCAATCGCGCGAGCAGCGTAAGCATCGACGATTGACGCGAGCATGACCATATATGGTCACCGCGAGGGCCTAATGCCCCACCATATCAATAATACAGAAACTATAAGTTAGGCTGCCTAATTATGGGCAGCGGGAGATTCTTACGAAAAGCACGAACGGCACGCGCGCGCTCCGCGATAAGTCGGACACCCGACACCCCGCAAACCATCCAGCGGCCGAGTGCGCGACAACGCGTGATCCGTGCACCGCGATTTGATTGTATTAAGAGGAAAAACGTTTATAATAAAGTTTGGGGAATAAAAGAGTCAGTAAAAAAGGTGAAAAGTGTTATTTGCCACCCCGCGCGTCTTCCTCCAAGTATCCTCCTCGTGGGTCCCAACCCTTCAGACGGACCGAATCCCAAAAAGTTTATCTTGTTGCACCCGCCGGTACAACAAAAATTGGTGTCAGAAGTGGGATGAAGCAAAGCTAATACTGCCGACATACCCTGAGTAGAGTCCGGAGACAACCAAGCTTCACCGTCAGAGGAGATACCATAAAATTGAGAGACGCAGCGATAAAGGTGCCGACAAGCAGATAATCACGCATGAGGTTACCAACGCAGAAGAGCTGCAGGGACCAGAGCCAACGATCCAACGAGCCGACGAGCCAACAGGACGACGAGTCAACGAGCCGACGAGCCGACAAGACGACGAGCCAACGAGCCTACGAGCCAACAAACCCACAGGGAAACAGCACAACGACAGCAGTTGCCGCCAGCAGGAACGAGTCCCCAAGGGATCTTCGAGCGAGGCAAGCGAGAGCAACATGCGAGTCGTAGCGATACTGTAAGTCGAGATCACACTGTACTAATTCATAAAGCGAATGTCCGATCAATCGGATATACACTCCCCGAATCAATCGTGGTTATTAAGTGAAACGGCGCGACGCACGCTTAACCAAAGCCCGCGAACTCCCGTGCGACTCGCGACCGACGCGTTAGAGGAAATAATAGCGCAGGTAGATAGAGTATTGACTTTACATGAGTTAAGCCGTAGTGGAGATACTCCCCCGGTAAACATAGTGACAGAACGCGAATTTTCATTCGACGAGTTAGACCCGAGCTTACTGGAGACCGACGCAAACGACGCTCAACCGACTAATAGACGAGTTATACCATACGTCAGCAGGACGCCAAGTAGCCTAAGCCTTAGACGCGAATTTTCACTAACCTCTTACGAGAGCGATATTTTCGACCCTGAAGAAATTTATCGGGAGCAAGCCAACAGAATGGCAACCGGTGGAAATAGGATGCAAGAGGAAAATCAGAAAAATGAAGTAAACCTAAATTACGAGCATGAAGCGTTCACCGAACGACCTGGACCATCGGAGGTCCGATCGCGCGGAAATTCCAGGGATATTTTACCGGACTTAGGGGAATCCTCCGCATTGTCAGAACTCCTACGCGACTTAACGTATTATCGAAATCGGCAGGACCGAATAGTAGAGCGCATTCAGGCGCAACTTGCGTACCCGACGGAACGGCGAACAAGCCGCGCGCGCGTGAGTCACGGCGCTGATATTTCGTACGGCCGTACGCAAGGAGATGTCCGCGCGCGATTTGATATGCCACAAAATTACCTTCGATTAAAGGAAGCGCGCGACATGATACCAGAATTCGACGGTACTTCAAGAAACCGAGTCCGAGAATTCTTAAACGCGAGCAGTTATGCGATGAAAAATATTGATCCCCTCAACGAATACACTTTATTAGAAGCGATACTATGTACAAAGCTCAAAGGCAGAGCGATGCTTGATTTTCAAACTCGCGATATCCAAGACTTCAAGCAACTAAAAGAAGCCCTCGAGAAGGAATACCTGAGTAAACGAAGCACAAGTCACTTGCAAATCGAATTCAATTCATTGAAGCAAAAACATGGAGAGAGTGCACAAGATTTCGGCCGAAGAGTCGACACGTTAGCCATGGAACTTTACGAAGAAGGGATGATAGAAGAAGGGATACGCGAGCCCGAGCACCAAAAAGCTATCTTAAAAATGATCAAATTACAAGCGCTGCATAATTATCAACACGGGCTAAATGAAGAAATAAGATTAATAGTACGCTCACAAAAATACAATACACTGCAAGAAGCGATGGCCGGAGCCAGCGCAGAAGAAAAAGTAAAGGGATCAAATTATCGAAATAATTATCAAAATAAGTCGAGAGCAACTGACGGCCGACAAACAAAAAACTCGAGTCCCCAATGCCAAAGATGCGGGAAGATGGGGCACTATGCACGAGAATGTCGAAGTAAATTTGTATTACCGAGAGCGGAAGGAACCTCTCGAATAAATGTTGTGAATAAATTCTGTCAACACTGCAAAAAGTCTGGACATGTGCGCGACGAATGCTGGTCGCTGCACGGTCGACCCAGCGGAGAAAATGCGAGACAAAGAGAGGCGAGTGTCAATCAAGCGGCACGACGCAAATACTATGATAAAAACTCAGCCGTAGAAAGGTACAAACGAAAAGATAATTCGGAAAAAGACGAGAGCAATGACGAAAAGGAAGAAGATAAACGACGAGTACGTCCCATATCGGAATATAAAATTTCTCACATGAAGCGAGAGAAACCAGTCGACACTGCATTGGACCTAGTTACACTACCGATTCGCGAGGTAAAGCGAAATAAAGTTGATTTGCTTTATGATACAGGAGCGGCTATCTCAATGATAAAAATGAAGAATTTTAAGGAAACCGCCCTAGTACACGAGGAAAAAATAAAATTGACCGGAATTACAGGACGCGCCATGTCAACAATAGGAAAAGTCTACGCTACTATTATATTAAAAGATCGCGAACTAACGCACCCATTCTATGTAACGCGAGACGACTCATCGCTCGAATATGACGGAATTCTAGGAGCAGATTTTATTCAGAAGTACGTAGGCACATGCGATTACCGTTATAAACTGATTAAAATCGAGGATAATTATTTTAAATTGCATCCACATAGAAAAATCACATTAAAGCCGAGAAGTGAAACGATTGTGCAGGTCACGGTCGATCGAAACGTGATAGGTGTGACGCAACCAGAAGAGCCGTCACCCGGTGTCTTTATCGGGAGCTGCTTAGTAGAGCCCCGCGAATTTGAATGCCCCGTAAGCATACTAAACACGACTGAGAACGAAATAAAAATGGAAGTTCCGCACATTAAAATTGAAGAACTAATAACGCCTATTGAGAAGCCTATAAATATAGTAGCAAAACAAGAAGAGACAAAAATCTGTCGTCAGGAAAAAATCCGCAGCCTCTTAAAAATTTCTCATCTCAATGACGAAGAGATGAAAACATTGGTTTCGTTATGCGAAGGATATAGCGACGTATTTCATCTCGACGGAGAGCCACTGTCATGCACGAGCGGAGTATCGCACGAGATAACGACACAAGCCGATACCGCAAGCATAAACGTACGCCCGTACCGACTCCCCGAGAAGCATAAACAAGAAGTAAACAAACAAATCAGTGAAATGCTAGAACAAAAAATTATACGACCTAGCAGCAGTCAATGGAACGCGCCTTTATTAGTAGTGCCTAAAAAAGCAGACGCTTCAGGCAAATCGAAACTTCGCATTGTTGTGGATTTTAGAAAATTAAATGACCGTACAATAGGAGACTCATTCCCTATACCAAATATAACGGATATACTAGATCAATTAGGAAGCGCGAAATATTTTACTACGCTGGACCTTGCATCGGGTTACCATCAGATAGCAATGGCCGAGAAAGATAAGCATAAAACTGCATTCTCTACATCCTACGGACACTACGAGTTTAACCGTATGCCATTTGGACTTAAAAATGCACCAGCAACATTCCAGCGATTAATGAATACAATACTAGCAGGCCTGCAAGGACTGCAATGCCTAGTATATTTGGACGACATTGTAATTTACGCATCCAGCCTGGAAGAGCACAATAAAAGATTAAAGGAAATATTCGATAGATTACGAAAAAATAAATTAAAGCTACAGCCAGAAAAATGCGAATTTTTACGCAAAGAAGTAATTTATTTAGGGCATATTATAACAGAGAACGGAATTTTGCTCGAACCAACGAAATTAGACGCAGTAAATAAATTCCCAGTACCAAAAAGCGTCAAGGATGTACAATCATTTATAGGACTAGCCGGATATTACCGCAAATTTATTGATAACTTCTCAAAAATTGCACGACCTTTAACAAACTTAACAAAAAAGGAAGAAAAATTTGCATGGACAACAGAACAACAAAACGCGTTTGATACACTAAAAGTTAAATTAACTACCGCACCCGTCTTGAAATATCCCGACTTCGAGCAGGAATTCATAGTAACAACGGACGCATCAGATTACACCGTCGGAGCAGTGTTATCACAAGGCGAGGTAGGCCAAGACCGCCCGATCGCGTATGCGAGCCGTGTATTATCACGCGCCGAGAAGAATTACAGTACAACAGAAAAGGAACTACTAGCAATCGTATGGGCCGTAAAACATTTTAGACCATACCTTTACGGAACAAAATTTAAAATAATTACAGATCATTAACCATTAACATGGTTATTTAGTGTAAACGACCCGGGATCGCGATTAATCCGATGGAGATTAAAATTAGAAGAATACGACTACGTTATACTGCATAAGTCAGATAGAGCCAACGCAAACGCAGACGCGTTGAGCCGAAATGTGATCGCCACGGTCAACGTCATAAACGAAGAGGAAGAAGAAGAAGAGAAGAGAATACGATAGCTCCAATAAGAATTGATAATGAAGAAGAAAGAAAGGAAATCCTTTACGAGTATCACGATGCACCAATAGGAGGGCATCAAGGAATAGATCGCACCTTAAAGAAAATTCGAATGCGATATACGTGGCCAGGAATAACCGCGGATGTCGAGAAATATATCTCGAAATGTGAACTTTGCCAAAAAAATAAATTAAAAAATAGAAAAAAGGCACCTCTAATAATAACGGATACACCAGAGGGCCCATTCGAAAAATGCGCTCTTGACATAGTTGGACCACTAACTGTGACGGACAACAACAATAAATATTTACTAACGTTTCAGGATTGCCTAACGAAATTTAGTAAAGCAATACCCATACCAAATCAAGAAGCTAATACGGTCGCAAAAGAATTCACACTAAAAATAGTACTTGAACACGGAATACCTAAGAAAATATTAACAGATCAGGGAACTAACTTTGTTAGCAAAATATTTAAAAATGTGTGTCGATTATTAAAAATCGAAAAGATTCAGACGACAGCCTACCATCCAGAGAGCAACGGAGCATTAGAACGCACTCACCGAACTCTTACGGAATATTTACGTCATTATATTAACGAAGACCAGACGGACTGGGACGAGTGGATACCTTACGCAATTTTTGCATTCAATACGACTCCTCATACAGCGACAGGATATACACCATTTGAACTAATCTATGGAAGTCAAGCCACCCTACCGTCAACACTAACTATCCCCCCAAAATTCACGTACTCCTACGAAGATTACGCCAAGGAATTAAGAGAACGAATACGTGCAACGAACCAGATCGCAAAGGAAAACTTGAAGGAAGAGAAGCAAAAGGCAAAAGAATATCAAGATAAAAAATCAAAGGAAATAAATTTTAAAATAGGCGATAAAGTATTATTATACAACGAGACGCTACGACGCGGATGATCGAAAAAACTCGACGCGTTATGGACAGGACCGTATATAATTTTAGAGAAAAATTCCGATGTTAATTATACAATAAAAAAGGGGCGGAGAAAGATTCTAACACACGTCAATAGACTTAAAGCCTATATAGACTATTAAAATTAAAAATAAAAGGGAGGAACTCACCAGCAAGGAGGAATCCATACAACAAAAATCCCCTCACATCGAAAAGTTTGCCAGACAGTCACTTATTAAAACGATATCACTATAGCCCATAACACAATAATCCTTACACAATAACAAAAACACTACATAGATGTGGTTATATTACAGAGCAACGCTAGGGATAGCGCTAACAATAAGCCAAACAGAAGATCTGCGAACCAACGGACAATACGAAATCGAAAGTTTTAACCATCACCCAGGAGTATACTACGAAAAAATCGGAAATCTTTATCCATCGCAATCATCATGGAAATTAGTAATCCAGATAAACGTTACATCATTAACAAGAAGGGCAAAACAAATAAAAACTTACATACAGGAAACAGAAAACATGTGCCAGACCATTCCACTTATACACGAAGGTATGTGTCAAAGCCTTGACCAAGCAATACAGGGAAGTTACGAAAAAACAAATAAAGAAATAATAAAAATTAACTCGCTATACCAAACGTCAAAGATTCAGAAAAGAGGACTAATAGACGGATTAGGCACCGTCGCGAAAACATTATTCGGGACAATGGACGCTAACGACGAAAAATTAATTATAGAACAGTTAACACAAATACATAACGAACAACAGACGACACAACACGCCTTTAAAAACCAAATTAAAATATTAGAGGAAACGATAGGACATATCGACAATACCGAAAAAACAATAGAGAAAAACGAATACCTTCTCGCAAACATCACGAAAAAATTAAATGAACAATTATCAGCCAACGAGCGCCAAAATAGCTTACATGAACGTTTTATTATAATAAATACAATATTAGCAGACTTAACACGCGATACAAAAGATATATTAGATTACCTAGTTCTAGTAAAGCAGGGAATAATACTTCCAAGACTAGTACCAATTGCGAATATAATACAAAATCTAAGAGATGCGAGCACTCAATTACCAGAAGGATTATATTTCCCATTTAGAATCAGAGAAAATAAATGGTCCGAAATTGAAAAGATCACGACAGTCAATGCGTATTGTAACGACGAGAATATATTTACAGTATTAAGATTCCCTCTAATATCGCACACGCAATACGAAATACTAAATGTAACCCCGTTACCTGTGCCAACCCATGGAAACTTGTTTGCTATAATTGAAATAAAAAATCCCCTAATCGCCATAAATACAGAAGCGCGTTCGTATATAATATTATCAAAAGACAGCTGGCGATCATGTAAAGAAACCAACAGAAAATATATATGCGAGCAAAATTTTTCAATACGTCGCGCAAACATTAACCCGATTTGCGAAACAGATATCTATGTAGAAAGTAAGCCGCAATATAAAAACTGTAATATTAAATATGTCGAATCTAATAATACCTTTTGGATACCGTTACATGATACACACTCGTGGTTGTATTCATCACCGATAAAACAATCGATAATTATTAAATGTAAAGACCACGGGCAAGTAAAGAATACGATTGAAAATACAGGGAAAATTTTATTACAAAATAATTGTGAATTAATAACTCACGAAATAACGTTAAAAACGCAAAGTATGGTAAGCGAGACAAAATTAGAAACATTTTTACCTGAATATAATATCTCAGTACTAGAAGAAAAGATAAAAACAAACATGCCTCAACAAACGGAAATAGAAAAGATTATCCAAGACCCTTCAAAATTAAGGAACTTAAAAACGAAATTGAAAAAAATAAACAGTGAGTTAGACAATAGCTCGTATTTTCAATCAGAAACCTTTATTTACCCTATGGCAACTAGCGGATCAGCTATACTGTTAACCGTAATAATCGCCATAGGAATAATAATATATATTATGCAGAAAAAAAAAGCGGAGTCAACCCAAAAAACGTGTAACAGTAGAAGACGCCGACGATGAATTCCGGCTACCAAGACCAATTCGTAGAAAACATAGACATAGTACACGTTTCTAAGTCAAATTTTTCTTCTCACTACAGAAAAACTCCGTTCCTCCGTTTTTCTTTCACAACGGGGGAGGGGTGTTGTAGCCTCATTAGCTACCTTAATTGTCTTGCATATCCGCTTAGCAACAATCACGCCACGAGCGCCCGTTGCAGCGGAAATGCAAGATTGCAGAATTGGTCAATCGCGCGAGCAGCGTAAGCATCGACGATTGACGCGAGCATGACCATATATGGTCACCGCGAGGGCCTAATGCCCCACCATATCAATAATACAGAAACTATAAGTTAGGCTGCCTAATTATGGGCAGCGGGAGATTCTTACGAAAAGCACGAACGGCACGCGCGCGCTCCGCGATAAGTCGGACACCCGACACCCCGCAAACCATCCAGCGGCCGAGTGCGCGACAACGCGTGATCCGTGCACCGCGATTTGATTGTATTAAGAGGAAAAACGTTTATAATAAAGTTTGGGGAATAAAAGTGTCAGTAAAAAAGGTGAAAAGTGTTATTTGCCACCCCGCGCGTCTTCCTCCAAGTATCCTCCTCGTGGGTCCCAACCCTTCAGACGGACCGAATCCCAAAAAGTTTATCTTGTTGCACCCGCCGGTACAACAATATCATTTTTTAGCAAACTTGTTAGATCATCGTTACAGAGGTCAAAAATTAAAGCAAAATCAATTAGAAGAAGCGTTAGAGTATGCAGCTGCATATCATCCTGAAGCAATGCGGTTTATAATCTTATATCAAGCAGAAAGTTCACCATTCAGAAAATATTTATTTTCAACTCAAAACGTAAACAATATTAATCCGGTATCATGGTGGCGAGCTCTTCGGAGTAGCATAAACAATGCCATGTTTGAATTAACTATGCAACTGCATACAGCTGTAGCATCCTCTGCAGGTATTGAAAGATTATTTTCTACTTTTGGTTTAGTTCACAGTAAAATACGTAATAAGTTAGGAACAGAAAAAGCGTCAAAACTAGTATCCATTATGAGAAGTTTAAATTCAAACAGATTTATTTATTCGCACCTGACATCTTGCGTGGCTCTCAAGCTCAATTTTCCTCATCATTAATTTATTTAAGTGAGCCTTAATCTTTGACTAATTGTTTTAATTAACCCGAGCGTTACCATGGGTCCTCAATTCTCCGTATCTCCGCCTAAATTTTTTACTTTTATTAGAAATTGTTTCGGAAACCACACATGTTTCCTTTTAAATAAGTTTATCAAACTCAGCCGATCTTTGACATATTTATATATGCGAATCCGGTTTATCAAAGCGTGCTTGAAATATGATCTAACTCCGACACATTTGAACATCTATAGAAGACAGGCAAATATTTCATTGTTCCATAAGACCTCGTTTAACAGTCTTGACAGAATCAGTAATAACTTTATCAACATTGTATTAAGATTAGAACTAAGAGATGCGTACAAACATTTACATTTCTTAAGACACCAATTTTATAAGACCTCGAGGAGCGTATCGAATGTCCTCCCTCCACTGATCGAGAGTGATTTTTTCACCTTTCAAGAAAAAAGGAATGGTTGGTTGTGGCACAGGGAGACTTCTAGGATCGAAAAAAAGATTGATTGGTTGAGACAAAAAAAGCGTCAATTTTCTATTAACAAAATAGAACACATTAATTATGTTGCCAAGACTCCTAATGTATCTAACGAAAAAACAACTTTTTCGTTCCAACAGCTTACGCCTAGTGTTAACGAGACATTGCATAACATCCATGTTTCTCCCTTAGAATTTAGTCCTGAGACTGCTCTGGACACTTTACATAACAATTGGTTCACCAATCTAAGCGGTATTGATATCCCGAATGATGTCCGATACCTTTTACAACTAGGTGATCGTTTTGGTTTACCATTGTTGAATATAAACAGGGGGAAGATGTTGTTAGAATTTATCAAACACATTGAACACAACATCTCTAAATACAGGAAAAATATACATGACGCAATTAGAAACCGATCTGCATCGATCCTGGAGGGCCTGTTCCGTAGAGACCGTTCGCGAAATATTAATGACCAGCTAATTAAAGACTGGTTACGAACCACGAGTAGATTTGTTAGGGAGCATCCTAACATTTTGTTTACCAGGGCAGACAAGGGTAACTTAACTGTTGCCCTTGACAGAAATGACTACATCTTGAGGATGGAAGGCATGCTCTCAGACGATTCTACTTACGTCAAATTATCCAAAGATCCGATTGTTATATTAACAAAAGAAGCGCGCTCCCTCCTCACTAATTGGAAGGAGAAGGGTTTCATCGAACAACATTTATATAGGAGTATGTTAACAACGGACGGCATCTTACCGAGAGCCTATGGTCTGCCGAAGATCCATAAACCTAATATTCCATTAAGAATCATAATTTCTTCTATAAACAGTCCACTATACTCATTAGCTTATCATTTACATGAAATAATTTATAACAGTTTACCAGAAGCGGATAGTTTCATAAAAAACAGTGTCCATTTAGTTAATAAACTAAATGGCCTTTCCTTGAGATCAGATCACGTCTTATTGTCTTTGGACGTCGTGTCACTTTTCACCAATGTTCCAAAAGACTTAGCGGTGGAAAGCGTCACGTCCAGATGGGATTTGATTTCTAAAAATACTACTATTCCGCTCGTTGAATTTCTCAAAGCTCTTAATTTAATAATAGATTCTACATTTTTCAAATTTAATAATGTGTGCTACAAACAGATCTTCGGTTTGCCGATGGGTTCCCCGTTGTCTCCTATCTTGGCGGATTTAGTCTTGCAAGACTTGGAGTGCAAGGCGATTAAATCTCTCTCCTTTCATCTGCCATTTTACTATAGATATGTAGATGACATATTATTAGCAGCTCCTGTAAGCTTGTTACCGGACATTCTTGACACGTTCAATTCTATGCATGAACGCTTACAATTTACTATGGAGAGAGAGAGCGAGGGAAAAATCAGTTTTCTTGATGTCATGCTATTGAGGGTGAATGATAGAATTATTTTCGATCAGTATCGCAAACCAACGTTCTCGGGAAGATACTTGAATTTCTTCTCACATCATCCCTTGTGTCACAAAAAGGGTGTCATCTTCGGTATGGTTGACAAATTAATTTCTTTATCACATCCGCAATTTCATCGTAAGAACTTCATAATTTTAATCAATATCTTATTAGAAAATAATTATCCATTAAATTTTATTTTTGCCATGATTCATTGTAGACTCAAACACCTTTTTTATAGAGATGACAGTTGTGTTATGGATAAACATGTGAGAAGATTTTTTACGATCCCTTACATTGAGTCGGTATCAGAGAAATTCTCGTCTTTCTCATGTCAGTTTGATTGCAGTGTGGCGTTCACGATCCCTTCTAAATTGAATAAATTTATAACCACCGGTAAAGACCACATAGAGCGTCTTTCTTGTAATGACGTGGTCTATAAAATCAATTGTAAAGACTGCGATTCTTCTTACGTGGGACAGACTAAGCGTCAGCTAAAAACAAGAGTAAACGAACATAAAGCGGATATTAGAAAGGCCAGTTCTCCTTCGGTTATTTCGTCACATCGTATTTCTGAAAACCACGATTTTGATTGGGAGAACGTCGAAATTTTAGACAAAGAGCCTTCTTACGTAAAAAGATCTATATCCGAGATGTTACACATCAAAAATCAATCGCATGGACTCAACAAACAAAGTGATACCGAACTCCTCTCGGATGCGTATCTTCCTATTCTCGAACGTATTCCCCCTTCTTAGGTTTATCATCCCTCCTCTTTGTACTCTTTTCGTGCGGTCCGCCGAGGCCATCCCACTCGTTCGGTTCTTATTATTTGTATCTATTCCTTCCAAGATGTAACATCTTTCCTCATATTACTGTGACACGAGTTTTGGTGCCTAGAGGTATTTAGTATACAATTCTTTGTTTCGAGTATTATTTCTTATTTACTATTTTACATCTCTTGACTTGTACAGTTTTCTACTTTTTTTCCACATTTACTTAATTATTTAATTACAATATTTATTTTATTATTTATTTCTTAATTTTAATCTCCTGTTAATTATTTTTAATTACTAAATTCGTATTGTTGTTTGTTACAAGTTTAATATTCATTCCTTAATATTATTCTTTATTTTAATCAGCAAATCAAGTCATGTTGATTTTTCGAAGCTCTTGTCTCGGCACATGCTCCTTGAGTTTGTTTATTATGTTACGAGGATAGAGGATGTACATCGCGGCTCATCACAATTTCTAATTTTTTGGTAACTAGATTTAATTGTGTCTTCTTTTTTTCGTTTGTTTCGGGAAAAAAATTTGTAACATTATTATAATTATTGCGATTATTTTGTTCTCATAGACTTTTATACTGAGGATGACCGACATTAAAGGTCGAAACGTTTATCATTGGATTTATGCTGTTATTTATTTATTCGCACCTGACATCTTGCGTGGCTCTCAAGCTCAATTTTCCTCATCATTAATTTATTTAAGTGAGCCTTAATCTTTGTCAAACAGATCGATTTTGAAAGACGATTAAAAATTATATGTATTGTAAGTATGTATGTATCTATATATATATATATATATATATATATATATATATATATACAGGGTGTTTCAGACCACCCGTACACCCCTTTTCTCTTCGCAGGATTAGGACCAATTAAAAATATGTTCAGACGAAAGTTGTAGGGTTTCAAAAAATCTATTCAATGATCTTATCAATTTGACCTTGGATGGCGTCGCCAAGGTCAGATCGAAATCACATTAAGTTTTTTAAATGGAACACCCTATTTTTGATTCCAGAATCTAATAGCTGGTGTCAAGACCTTTCCAAAACACTATAAGAATGTTTATTTTCGTTGACTACTTTCCGAGTTGTGCGGCTTGAAAGTTACACTACCGCCAGCATCAGCATTACTCAAGATGTACCATGTGGTGGTTACTTAGTCGGATTTAATCTTGTGTGTGGGTGTGTGCATACGTGCATGCGTATGTGTATGGGGGAGGAAAAGGGGAGTCAAAGTTTTATGTACTCTGCTTTTGTTTATTAACTGGATTGATTATGTTTGATGATCAATCATGTCCAGATTGACTGTATGCATTTTCCCGTGCTTAGCATTATCCAGAATGAACGACGTGGACGTGACGAGAATTTCATCCCATTGGGGTGCTTGATTCACGTGAGTCCCCTTGCCTCTCACGTTTGTGGTGCTTGATTCACGTGAGTCCCCTTGCCTCTCACGTTTGGGGTGCTTGATTCACGTGAGTCCCCTTGCCTCTCACGTTTGGGGTGCTTGATTCACGTGAGTCCCCTTGCCTCTCACGTTTGGGGTGCTTGATTCACGTGAGTCCCCTTGCCTCTCACGTTTGGGGTGCTTGATTCACGTGAGTCCCCTTGCCTCTCACGTTTGGGGTGCTTGATTCACGTGAGTCCCCTTGCCTCTCACGTTTGGGGTGCTTGATTCACGTGAGTCCCCTTGCCTCTCACGTTCGGGAATGAATGAGTGTATGTTTTGTTAAGCGACTAAATGTTCAAAGTGAGCACCATTCTCTGCGATGCAAGCATCAACTCTATTTTGAAAATCATTGGTTGCTCGAAGAATTTCCTCGGCACGTAAGGATCGAATTGCTTCACTTATTTTACGAATCATATTATCCCTCGTAGTCGGACGTTCATGATAGACCAAGTTTTTTATCCTTCCCCAGAAATAATAATCAAGGACGGTGAGATCTGGTGATCGGGGTGGATAATTGATTGGACCGTATTTGCCTATCCACTTGTCGGGGAACATAGTATTTAATGCCGCACGAGCAACTCTCGATGTATGAGACGGACATCTTGTTGGAACCACATGTTCAGGCGCAATTGCAGAGGAATATTTTCTAGTAAGACAGGAAGATCTGTCATTATCAAGGCGGAATATCTATCACCGTTTAAATTTTCGTCAAAGAAAACAGGACCTATGATTTGACTTCCAATAATTCCACACCAAACATTGACTTTCCAAATGGTTTGATCTACTTCTCTCAACCAGTGAGGATTATTTTGTGCCCAATAACGAGAGTTCCAAGTATTAACAGATCCATCACTTTTAAGTGTACATTCGTCAGAAAATAAAATTTTCAAGTGGTTGCTGTCTTATAAAGTTGCAACATACAAGTCTCTGTCTAATATCGTTATAATTCAACGCTTGATGAACAGACATTCTGTAAGGGTGAAATTTGTTATTTTTTAGAATGCGCCAAACACTGATTTTACTAACACCAGAATCTTGTTCTCGTCGTCTTAAAGAATCATAAGGGTTCAATTCTGTCGATGCAAGAATTTCCACTGTTCTTTCATTCATAATCGGACGACGAATTTGTGTACCTTTATTATGTTGAGGCTGAACGACACCTTTAATTTTGATTCGTTTAGCCAAACGTGAAAAAACATTTCGCGAGTGAGGAGTCCGATCAGGATAACGTTCCCGCCACAATCTTTCCGCTGCAATGAATGTACCTCGACACTCACCTAAAATTAGCAGCATATCATATGCTTCTTCATTGGAATAGGACATGGCTAAATAAACCTAGACTAATAAAGAGGGTCGGATTTTTGTTGCGCGATTGATACTGATATGACGGTTATTGAAGACGTAGGTGACAAGTTTGAGAGAGTTATTGTCACTCGTGTTGAGTTGAGTCACAATAGCGTTGTGGTGAATACATCTCTACTACATCCTATGCAAATAACAATATGTATAAAATCACGAGTTAGACATCGTTACGCAGAAAGCCGCGCTCGTTATTGCTCGTGTGCTACCGTTAAAGTAATAATGTAATTACATAATATTATGACATATGTATGTGACTATCTACGGTTGCGACAGCTAACTTTCACGATTTTTCATGATCTGTTTTTGTTGGCCCGGCTCGCGTGTTTACTTTCTTTGTGTCGGCTGCACGGCTTTCTGCGTAACGCGTGATTTTATATTGTTATTTACATGGTGTTGGCGGTAGTGTAACTTTCAAACCGCACAACTCGGAAAGTAGTCAACGAAAATAAACTTTCTTGTAGTGTTTCGGAAAGGTCTTGACACCAGCTATTAGATTCTGGAATCAAAAATAGGGTGTTTCATTTAAAAAACTTAATGTGATTTCGATCTGACCTTGGCGACGCCATCCAAGGTCAAACTGATAAGATCATTGAATAGATCTTCTGAAACCCTACAACTTTCGTCTGAACATATTTTTGATTGGTCCTAATCCTGCGAAGAGAAAAGGGGTGTACGGGTGGTCTGAAACACCCTGTATATATACACTACTCAAAAGAAAATAGGGAACACTTTCCAGACACCAAAAATTAGGCTATTTTCAAATGACTGTAACTCGGTGAAAAATCATCGTAGATAAAAAATAAAAAAAGCATTTTGAAGCTTGAAGATCCAACTTTAACGCTCTATCAGCAGATTTTCAAAATTCTTTTAACTTCCTTGTCTTATGCAGTAAAAAAGCACACCCTGTTTTGTTCCTTAAATTTCGTATTTTTGACACTTTGCAGCTCGACCAACAAATTTTTTTTCGAACAATTCAAGTAAAGCTTCATAAACTACAACATTTTGCCTACAAAATGCTTTTTTTAAAATTTCTCTACGATTTTTTTTGACCGAGTTACGCTACTTTGAAGCTAAACCTGCATTTTTTACAAATGATATCCGTACTCCGTGAAAAATCATCGTAGACAAAAAATCAAAAAACCATTTTAAAGCTCGAAGTTCCAGCTTTAACATGCTGTTAATGGTTTTCAAAAATTTTCTCAATTTCTTAGTACTATGCCCCAAAAAAGATACACTGTTTTTTCCTTAAAATAACGTATTTTTAACAGCCTGTAGCTCAATAAAAAAATTTTTCTCGACAAATCCAATGCAAGTGCCATAAAGTATGACATTTTCTCTACAAAATGCCTTTTTTTAAAGTTTTCTCTACGATTTTTTTTGACCGAGTTACAAGACTTTGAAGATATACATTTTTTACAGTACATTTTTCCGAAAAATGACGTCTACCGCCGACATTAGCATTACCCAATGTGCACCACGTGGAGGTTGTCGGTCGGATTTTTGCACATCGTGTGTGTGTGTGTGTGTGATGTGTGTGTGTGTGTGTGTGTGTGTGTGTGTGTGTGTGTGTGTGTGTGTGTGTGTGTGTGTGTGTGTGAGTGTGTGTGTGTGTGTATGTATGTATCACAGCAGAGATAAGGACCCCGCAGTTCGTCACTTCTGCAGTATTTAATGACTCCAAACCCTCTCTGCTGTGTGTGTATGCGCTCGCGCGCATGAGAGTTCAATAGTGTGTATTTCCTCCTCTCTGATCAATTACTGCTTGCAAGCGTTCTCGCATATTTATACATCTTGCAATACGATCTTGCGGAATGTTGTGCCAAATTTCCGTTAAAATTTCTCCCAATTCTTCTAAATTTCGCGGCTGTTCCTCGCGACGCCTTAATCGTCGTTCCATTTCATCCCAAATGTGCTCGATTGGATTTAAGTCCGGGCTATTGGCGGGATGATTTAACAGTCTAATTGCGTGTCGTTGAAAAAAACGTCGCGTTATATTCGCCGTATGAGGTCGAGCGTTGTCCTGCATAAAAATAAAGTTCCGACAGGTTCGATTTAATAGCAAAACGTGTGGTCGTAGAATATCGTTGATATAACGAACACCCGTCATTGCCGGAGGTGGCAGGATCACTAGATCACTTCGTCTTGTAAGTGATATACACCCCCACACCATCACGGAACCGCCGTTGTAGGATCGTATTGGCATAACGCAACGTCGATCATAGCGTTCATTTCGTCGACGCCAAGTACGTATACGAGCATCATTGCCATAAAGGCAAAAACGTGATTCGTCGGAGAAATATACATTTCTCCATTCCCTAGCGGTCCAATTTATGTGATCGCGCGCAAATTGATAACGTACTTGGCGATGTACGAGTGTGAGTCTTGGTACTTGTGCACGAACACGAGAACGAAGACCGGCTTCTCTCAAACGGTTGCGAATTGTTTGTTCGCACACATGGCGCAAATGAATGTCATTACGAATGTTTCTTGCGGTAATTATTCGTCTTTCTAATGCATAACGAACAATGGCTCGATCTTGTCTATTTGTCGTTAATCGAGAACGACCACTACCTTCACGTCTCGTGTAATTTCCCGTGTCTTGATATCGTAACCAAGCTCTACTCACTACGGACACAGATGCACCAATATCTTGCGCCAAATAACGCATACTAAAACCTTGTTGCAAAAGCGCAATTATGCGTGCAACTTCTACGGCCGATAAATGTCTACGCGGCATTTTGAAAATTCCGTGTCGCTTATCACACTGCGAGAATCGCCGGCGTACTAAACAAAATTTTATTGTATTGAGCATGCAATGTTTACATATGGTCATCTTTGTCTAAAAAGAGATTTTTTTTAGACTAAGACGACTATATGTTTACAGTTCACAGGATTGGAGAAATGTATATTTCTCCGACGAATCATGTTTTTGCCTTTATGGCAATGATGCTCGTATACGTACTTGGCGTCGACGAAATGAACGCTATGATCAACGTTGCGTTATGCCAATACGATCCTACAACGGCGGTTCCGTGATGGTGTGGGGGTGTATATCACTTACAAGACGAAGTGATCTAGTGATCCTGCCACCTCCGGCAATGACGGGTGTTCGTTATATCAACGATATTCTACGACCACACGTTTTGCTATTAAATCGAACCTGTCGGAACTTTATTTTTATGCAGGACAACGCTCGACCTCATACGGCGAATATAACGCGACGTTTTTTTCAACGACACGCAATTAGACTGTTAAATCATCCCGCCAATAGCCCGGACTTAAATCCAATCGAGCACATTTGGGATGAAATGGAACGACGATTAAGGCGTCGCGAGGAACAGCCGCGAAATTTAGAAGAATTGGGAGAAATTTTAATGGAAATTTGGCACAACATTCCGCAAGATCGTATTGCAAGATGTATAAATATGCGAGAACGCTTGCAAGCAGTAATTGATCAGAGAGGAGGAAATACACACTATTGAACTCTCATGCGCGCGAGCGCATACACACACAGCAGAGAGGGTTTGGAGTCATTAAATACTGCAGAAGTGACGAACTGCGGGGTCCTTATCTCTGCTGTGATACATACATACACACACACACACACCCACACACACACACTCACACGCACACACACGATGTGCAAAAATCCGACCGACAACCTCCACGTGGTGCACATTGGGTAATGCTAATGTCGGCGGTAGACGTCATTTTTCGGAAAAATGTACTGTAAAAAATGTATATCTTCAAAGTCTTGTAACTCGGTCAAAAAAAATCGTAGAGAAATTTTAAAAAAAGGATTTTGTAGGCAAAATGTTGTAGTTTATGAAGCTTTACTTGAATTGTTCGAAAAAAATTTGTTGGTCGAGCTGCAAAGTGTCAAAAATACGAAATTTTAAGGAACAAAACAGGGTGTGCTTTTTTACTGCATAAGACAAGGAAGTTAAAAGAATTTTGAAAATCTGCTGATAGAGCGTTAAAGTTGGATCTTCAAGCTTCAAAATGCTTTTTTTATTTTTTATCTACGATGATTTTTTACCGAGTTACAGTCATTTGAAAATAGCCTAATTTTTGGTGTCTGGAAAGTGTTCCCTATTTTCTTTTGAGTAGTGTATATATATATATACATATTATTAACAAATATATTATTACATATATTATTAACATATGTATTATTAAACATAATATATATTATTTGTATACTTTTTATTTGTATAACACACACACACACACACACACACACACACACACACACACACACACACACATACGCAAGCGTTTTATATATTTAAAATAAATTTTATTATATATGCAAATCAAAAATTATTTAAATACTTCGAAAATTTATAAATATATTATTAAAAACACATTTAAAAGAATCATGTTTTAAACGTTTATTTTAAACACGTTTAAAACAAAAACATGTTTAATTTGGTGTGATGTTTAAAACGTGTTTTAAACATTTGTTTTAAACATAAATGTTTAAAACGTAACAACCCTGTATTATTTTCAGTCTTTTGAAATAATAAGGAAAAGTCAAATACAAAATAACATAAAACGCTAGTTTCTACACTAGTCAAAAACAACAAACAAATTGTACTCCCTTACTTTGCATACTACAACATGTTAATCCATATCACTAGTTCTATTTCCACAACGTATATACATGAGTATTGATATTCGAGGTTCAAACGCACATAACCATTTTTTTTTTGTTTTTTTTAACGGGGGGAAAATACTCATAGTACCCCGGATTGGCTAGACCACGGGAGTGTGGGACTCGGGACGCGGTACCCCTCGCCGGCACAGACCGCTTGCGCGGCAGAAAGTTGGCGAGGCCCGGCCCGCCTACCCACTAAAAACCCACCGAGCCCATCTCGCCCCGTTGCGTGGAGGGACCGGGATTGCTGTAGCACTCTCCAACATCCCTCCACTGGGGATCGGAGCATGAAGCTCCCCGACGCGCCAGTTCGTCGGGTTGGGAGTCAGGCTTTGCTGGCCCAGCCGAGATACGTCAGCCAGTAGGGCCTAGCCCGACCCCGGGGGTGCGGAGCGAGGCATCACGCACCCCCGCGCCCATTTAGGGCCATGGGGCCGCTCCCGACATATCGCCGGTGCGAGCCCCACGCCCAGGGACGAGCGGTCGCCGCCGCCCGCCCCGCCTCCTCCCGTCCACGGCGCTCGCGTGGCCGGGCCGAGCGCCAGGGGAGAGACATCTCGCCTGGCGCAGGGCCCCATCGGCCTGGGCCCCATCCCGTCGCATCCCCCGAGCGCTAGGGGCAGCTAGGGACGGGCACCCGAGGAGCGGCACTATCGCCGCTTCCCCTTGCCGAGGACGGGCGGCCCCGGGGAGGGCGCACTGGGCGCGCCTCCCTTGGGCCTCGCCTCCCTCGTGGCCTTACTCCCCCTCCGCTCCCTCTGCGGGAGTTGGGGGGGGAGGGGGGACAGAACCACCCGGGCCACGGGGAGGTTATCCCCAGAAGCGTGGCTCACCACGCTGGCGGCGTCACACGCGTCGGTCTCCTCGACCGCGCGCGTCTTTGGCGGCGGGGGCTCCTCCCCGGACTCCGAAGTGTCCGAGGTGGACCCCGGCAGCCGAGCATCCACCGCAGCCGGGGGCCCATCTACTGGGACCCCGCCCGCGGAGACGCACCCCCCTTGGCGGCCTCGGCCACCGCCGGACCGTCGCCCCCAACGGCCTGAGCGCCGCGGGCAGCGTCAGCGTCCGGCGATGACGGAGGCCGCTCCATTTCCATTTCCTCCTCTCTCCCCAGATCCGGGGAGGAGGGAGGAGGCCCCCCGGCCCTCCGAGGCATGGGGGGTATTTTGGGGCAGCCCGCGCCACCCGGTCGGTGGCCGGCTGCCCTGTTGCGGGAGGCACACTCGGGACAGAACGGCGGATTCGCGCACTGAGCCCGAGTGTGACCCTCCCCGCCGCAATTGAAGCAGCACCGGGACCGGTCAAAATAACCGGGACACCGGTGCTGCATGTGGCCCTGAGCCAGGCAGCGGTAACATCGCTGTGGAGGCGCCTTAATCGCCTCCACGCGAGCAGCCGCCCAGCCCAGGGCCACTTTTCCCACCTTGGCGAGCCTCGCCGCCGCCGCGACCGGGCACTGCGCAATCACAGAGCCCATGCCCCGGCGGCCGCGAGTAACTCGGCCAACTACGATATCAGTGGCGCTGCATGCTCCGGCGCATGCCAGCGCCACCGCCACCTCCTCCGGCTCGGTGGAGTCCAGGAACCCGGACACCCGAACCCCCACCCTACGCATAGGGCAGGTTATCCGGATCCCCGGGCCCCCAGCCACCCGCCTCATTTCGGCCGCGAGGCGCTCCGCCGCCGGCCGACTATCCGCGCCGGGGATCTCTAACAAGACACCCCCGGCTTGCGATACCCTGAACTTGAGGCCCAGGGCGGGCTGAGGGAGTATGTCCCCCAGGTTAATCGCCGCCCTGGACCTCCTAATAACGTCGGTGTAGGAGGCACACCCCGGCTCCACCGTGATTGCCACCACGGAGGAGCGCGGGATCCGCCTCCCCACCGCACCCGGGGCAGCGGACGCCGCACGAGACGTCCCCCCCCATTTTTACCCCCCTTCGGCCCCTTCTTTTTCTTCTTTTTACCGGGCTGCGACCCCGGCGGAGGCGGGGGCGGCAATGCGGCACCCGCCCCCGCCGAGGCACCAGCATCGGCAACGCCCGGTCGTGGGATTGAGCGCCCGCGGCCGGTTTTCGAGGGCGCGGGGGCGGGAACCGACTTCTTCGTCGGCGCCCCCCCCGCCGCAGCACTCCTCTTCTCCTTGCGGCCCACCACGGTCGCCCATCTCGGTCCGTCCGTGGACGGAGCTCGAGCGGGCGGGTCCGTGGGGCCGCTGGGTGGCTCGGGGGAAGGGGGCTCCTCCCGCGGAGCCCTGTCCCCCCGACGACCACCCCTCACTCTTTTCGCACCAGCGCCAGCCGGGGAGGAGGCATAATACGCCTCATCCTCGACCCGCGCCAGGCGTTTCTCCATCTCCCCCATCGACCCAGACATCCGCCCCAGCAGCCCAAGCACCCTCTCCTCGAAAGAAGAGGGGTCGGGGACAGGGACGGATGCCAGGGCCGGCGGGGGGCAGGATGCGTCCACCCCGTCGCTCCGGGACGCAGCCGAGGGCCCCGATCCGAGCACAAGTGCCCGTCTCGCCACCCCCAGCTGCCCCCGTAGTTCCGCGATCTCGGCGCGGAGGGATCTCAGTTCCTCCTCGCGCACCGCTGCCGCGACATCTTCCTGCCCCTCATCCCGCCCGAGACGGCCCATGGCCCGATAGGCCAGGGTCATCACCGCTTCTCGGGCGAGATGGGTGCATTTCTTCAGTTGTCCGGACAAGGCACCATGCATCCCTAGCTTGGTGCACTTCGTCCGGACAATTTCCACCTCTCGCAGCCAACCGTCGGCCAAGCCGGCCAGGTCGGTCGTCGTGCTGCGAGAGATAACGCCGATCTCCCGATCTAGCTCTCGGCGCTGTTCGGGAGTAAATAGCGTCGGGGGTATCTTGATCCGCTGCCTAGGCCGCAAATCTGACCCCCCCGCCACTTCTTCATCCTCGGACGAGTCTCGGATCACGTTGGCTCTGAGCCTCCGTGCTCGGAAACCCTCCATGGGCACTCCGTGGAGACGGTCCTCAATGTCCGCCCCGTCCGAGAGGGGAGACGGAGACCTGAAAGGTCCGCTTCCATCGAGCCGGGGACGGCCACGCGCCCGCTTCCTCCCGCGCTGAGTCCCGGATTCGGAGGGCAGCCGCACCCGGAATATCCGGTGTGACCACTACCTCCTCCGAAGGCTCAGGCGGAGGGGCGACCGCCTCCGTCGCGCCCCTGGAGGTCGAAACCTCCATCTCCTCGGGCCGGTCCACATCCACGGTGGTGCCCGGAAGAGACTCATCGGGTGAGCTAGGCTCACCCTCGCTCCCCCGGCCACCCCCGCGGATGCGGATCGGCGAGCGCGAGCGCGACCGACGTCGCCCCCCGCCTCCGCCAGGCTGATCGGCATCCGCCTCGCGGCGTCCGCCGAGCAGCCCGCCCGGAGACAGAGAGCGCGCCCGACGCGCCCCGCAAACGAAGCCGGGTTCCCCTTCGTCCGCCTCGCGGCGTCCGCAGGTGGCCGGCCTGAAGGCTCCCCAACGGGAGGCACGGGGGCCTCGGCCTTATCGGCCGGCTCCACCCTGGGCCCCCGCCGGACAGCGGGGAAGTCCCCTCTTCGGCGCGCGGGGGAGGGGCCACGGCTCGCCGAGCCGGCTCAACCCCACCGCCGCTCCCCGAGAAGGGGACATGTGTCTCGTCGTCGGTGGAGGAGTAACCAGTCAGCCCGGACTCGCCCGAGCTCCAGTACTCCACCCATTCCCGGTCTCGCCACTCCACGTCGAAAATGTGAAGTTCCCACAGCTCCTTGTCTGTGGGCACGTGGTCATACCCGTAATTCATGCGGTAGAGTCTCCGCAGGTACCTCCATCGCGAAGCCGAGTACGCGATGCGAGGGTCGTATTCAGGATCGTAGACCCTCGTCTCCGCGGTAGCCCTATGGTCGGCGGAGCCCGCGTCGACTCCGCTCGACCGCCCGTCGTTCGATGACGACAGGGGGGGACCCGGGACAATAGCCCCCCCGTGCCGGCCTGGGGTGTCCGTTCACCCCTGGGCGGTACCTTCTTTTTATTTCTACCCATGTGTTTATTTCATAATGGGGTCTTTTTTAAGGGAGGAACCCCACCCTCGCCCCGGAGCCTACTCAGGCCGATGTCCGGGGACCATCGGCCCGAGGCAACATGGGTAGGCGGATCCACCAAGACGGGAGAGACGGCCCGGGGAGGCCACGGACGAGCGCAAGCGCCCGCCCGGGACCACACCGGACCGGCACCCCCGCCACGGCAGCAACGCTACCAACCGACTAAATACGTTGGCGTCCAAGACACGAAGCACCGCCCCGCTGTTACACGGAACGATACCCCGCGCCCCGGACGCCACCCTTGGATTTTTTATAGAGGTTTACTCCTCGCAGCCCGGGCGGTGAGACCCAGGCCAGCGGTCCGTCCCGCACGTAATTTCAGCACGTGACGGATTACGGTATACCAGCTCGGGCGCCAGGGTCGCTGAGATCCCTGAATCTACGGCCTACGAGAGACCGCAGACCCCCTAGCGAGCTCGGGAACCGCAGGAACACCAATTCCTGTATCTGGAGTCGTTGTAGAGCCTCGGGAGGCCCCGAAACGACTTCAGACCCCTACGGGGAAACGCACATAACCACATATAACTATACTTTACTATTATTAATAGTTATATACAAGTTTTTATTGATATTACATTAACCGTATCAGCAATATTGATCAAAGAAAAGAGAGAAGAAAACGCATAAAAAAAACGTTTTATATTCTTATAACCATAATGTTTTACTTACTTTTGAATAAATTACATTATTAATCGATATATACTTATGAATTAAAACAGATGTTATTACAGTAATGGAATTGTTCTTTGTTACATTGCGATAGATATAAGGACGCACTATACTTAACAAATTAATAATAGTCTATATTGACATAATTACCATATGTCAGTTCTTCTATATAACTTTTGTAAAACAAAAAAAAAACAACAAAAAATGTTAACTAACCTTATGCAAATGTCGTTTCATCTTACAATAAGTATCAGGAATATACAATTACATTATAAATCACGCAGAATTATTCGTTTTAGAATTAAGAACGTAGTGAGCGCACTATTTTTATTCTCAACCAATAACTTATAGCTTATACACTCACATATATACCGCATTATCAATATTATATCTACTTATTAAAATTTTGAGACGTATGTTACAACTTGCACGCACCATATATTACTAATCTTTGAATCATATAATTATATTATTGCTTTTCGTACCGTTATCTCCCAGAAGTAACGCAAATCAAGTTAGGACATAGATATAAGCAAAATACAGCTACATACATACTCTATCTGCACCATTATCATTTGGAGATTGATATATAAAAATATATTTAATCATATAACAAGAAAATAATAACAAAACAGAAAATGCAAAATCAAGAAAATTGTTTCAGTTAAAGAATTAAGTAAATAAGTTAGATATAAGTGTATATATCTTATGAACGTTACAAGTTAATGCTGCATAAGATTTGCAATGAATTGCCTAGATTAAATGATGTGAAATATAAATTAAATAAACTCTTAGAGGCAGCAAATTTGTGCAGTGATAGCTTTGGTAATTAAGCCAATTACTGTAAATGTGTGTGTTACAGACAATGATCGTAATACTCGCAATTATTACTCTTGTGAACCCCGTGGCATCCCTCATTGGATATGACTGCGGAGGACGACACCTAAATATAACTACAATATCATTGCTCGACGTCAGTGAATGTGATTTGAAAATCAAGACTCCAAATACAACGGAACATCCAGTTGCTTCAATTGTCAGTGTATAACTACGTCGAGGTGTTCCAGTGCAAGGTGGATATCTCGCGTACCGTTTACTATTGTGGGATGCATTCTCACATTTCTGCAGTCCAGAACGGCAGAGCAGACTATCTACACGAAGTTGGATATGACCAATGCATGAAGATGATCCAGGATGGCACCCTCTCACTAGGACCTAACAACTATATAACAGGCCTGAGAGTCAATCAGACGACTACAAGAAGTATTACTCTTGCAGGCAGCACCAATAACGAAGGTTGTGACAACATACTATTCAGACCAGTTTGGAACTTGGCCCAATGTCATAGCACAAGGAATAGCAAAAATTACTCTCCGAACCTCCTACGTTCCAGTTCACCTAGAATCCGGAAGAATAATATTAAAATCCGGTACAGTCTGTCAATTGAAGGACGGATTTTGTATCGATTCAGACGATGGATATTCATATTGGAAGGTTGCTCCGGCATCGCCTTGTGACTTTCACCAGTATGATGTACTTGACGAAGGACAAGCAACGAAACTACAGGAGGATCCAAATGACCCATATTCTCCTGTAATCTACAGCTTTACTACTCAAGACATTACGTTTGCACTCACCAAAACTCGTGAGTTTCCCCTGTGCGGATACGTCTTGTTTCGCACAGAACACCCAAAACTTTTCGTGCTTGAGACAAAAAGGGGAGATGCTCTCTCCACTCGGAAGCAAATTCCCATGCAAAATCTTGACATTTTCGCATATGTGAACTCCAAGTTCGTATATGTGGAAAAACATATCAAACAGCAGATGATTTCTTTGTATCACAACATGATGCAACAAAAGTGCGAACTTGAAAGACAAGTAATAACCAATGCTCTGTCTTTCGCAACACTACAACCTGACGAATTCGCATACCGATTAATAAGAGGACCAGGATATATGGCTGTCACCGCAGAAGAGGCCATATTCGTTATTAAATGTATACCAATCGAAGCCACAGTACGCCGACCCAAGGAATGCTTCACCGAACTTCCTGTGACTGTGCGCAACTCCAGTATGTTTCTAACACCGAAATCCAGGATACTTACTAAAGTAGGAAATCAAAGAGAGTGTAATCACGAAATGCCTACTCTCTATCGTATTGAAGACACCTGGGTGCAGCTGTCGCCAGACCCACAAGTCCGACAGACGTCACCTCAACAACTTAAACCTATGGCCCAGCTAACTTGGAGATATCTAACGCCTGGACTACTCGCTGTTAACGGAATTTATTCTGAAAAGGACATTGAACAATTAAGGGAACACATTATGTTTCCTGCTGAGAAGCCAGCTGTGCTTAACTCTATCGCTAGAGGATTGACCGGACATTCATTTGACCCAAATGCTGTCTCATTGTACAACATGTTGGATGAAAACGCTCTAAATAAAATTGCCGAGTCCGCAGCCTCTAGGGTCTGGAAGGGATTTGTCTCTTTTAGATCAGCCACAGCCGGATTGTTTGGAATATTCTTAATCGTACAATTGATTAAGATTATCATTGACACAACTATTCATGGATACGCCCTACATACTGTCTATGGATGCAGTATGCACTTGCTTGGAGCCCTATGGAGTTCCATTACACACCTGCTTCTCCATTTGGCCAGAGGACCCATTGACAAGGACAAAGAGCAACAACTTGATAACCAGGACGCAACACCCAAGCTGATGAGCACGATCAAGGATCACCAGATCACCATCAGCAGCCCTACCTGCCCAGTCGAGGACCAACCTCATCTCAGCGAAACACCGATTATTGTAACTACCCCAACTACTTAAACTTACCTTGATTTAAATCAAAGATTGGATGAGGTCAGTCAAATTCCTCGATTGCAGCGGAATTTGACTTAAAAAAAGGGGGAGGTGTGACGTCCCGCCATTTTTTCTTATTTTTCATTATTTTTCAAAATTTTTGACGCAAAACTGTTTTAGATGTCGTAAGGACACATTTAACAAAATTAAAATGAAATCAAGTAAATTTTAATGTCAACAAATTTAAACCTCAATCCTGAAAGATTTAAATCAACCTCAATAAGACATTTAAGGTGTAAAACACCTTCTCACGGTAGCGAGTCAGTACTAACCGACTGAACCGTGACAAACTATATTGACGTCATGCTAACTAATTGCAGCAATCCTCCGATTGCCTAATTAAATAATTCTCGCATATTCTCGATAATTAAAAGAATAATTCGGTAATAATCTTACCGAACTAACCAGATAAAGATTTATGAGGTCATTATTGTATAATAAAAATAAGCGCTTAAAAACGAATATACATATATAATCCTATATAATATTTTTATATAATCTGATATCACTAAGTATTTTATTCTCTAATATATAATCTCTCATTAGCCACCGTTATATTTGGGTGGCTACAGTAAGTCTTATTAATCGTTTATTCTCATAATTAGTCTGATTAATCCTGTATAATTAATTGCGTTTAAAAGTTTCGTAAACAAGTAATCTAACGTTAAGCAAGTTCAAAAATAATCTGCTGCAGCCTGAATGTAATTATTTACAACCATAGAGTATTATATTTTTACAAAGATAAGGATAATGCCTTTTATCCTTTCCCGATTCACAACCCCGACATTCTACAACGCTAAAACAACACACTAATTTTTATCGTTATATGAATTCTATCTTACACTATTAAATTAATCTTTTTTGGTAACAACGATGGGATGGAAAAGTTTTGACAAAATTTGGTACAAGCTGTGGAATAGCCTAACGATATAAATATTACTTTCTTTAATTTTATTTTTGGTCGCAGCATAATTCTAAAAGTTATATTAAGATTAAATTCTGACAGAGAATATTAACCACCAATTATTCTTTATCTATTTGCACCAAATAAATTATCCTGGAACAATTACTTTAATAATTGACTAATCGAAATAAATATTTCATTAAATAATCTTTAAATTGCTTGCACAACAAACCTTTTCATACAATTCAGGTAAACTGTAATCTTAAAATAATAAATTAACATTATTAAATAAATCAGAAATTTGCTAACTAAATAATTCTGCAAATTTACTATAAGCATTTGCTTTAAATGACGATTACACATCTTTTAAAACAAGGAAAATAAATCTAAGACGTGCCACATTAAAATTATATAAATTTCAAAACTTTGTCCCACAAAAATATTTTATATCTCAAAATTTTGACCGATAAGCTAAAAATTGCATATAACATTAGTTGCATAATTTTTCATTGTGGACACAAAAACCGCAATTTCAAATTCGTATCTTAGATAAATTTTTCATAATAAAATAAACATTCTCAAATAAATTTATTTAAAAGATCTAAGCAACAATCAGTCTTGGTACTCCGCGTACATTAAGAACAAATATATGAGTCAGAACAAAATAATTCTATTTTCTTAGTATTACCATAAAGTCAAATTTTTGATCAATAACCTAAAATTTTTATATAACATAAAATTCTCAGTATTTAAGTGCCTAAATGATCGCATAAAATTATGCCCAAATTTAACATAATTATAAATTTATAGAAATACACCTCAAAATTTTGACCGTTAATCAAAATTTTTTATAAGACATAAATTTATGTACAATCGATTATCTAAACAGTCCCATAGAAATAACATTAAAATCTTAACTGTTTAAACCCCTATGATATAACAATGTCGAAATTTTTACAATGACAAAGGGAGTTATGTGTCGGCATCAGTACTGTTTTACCTTCTCTATAAGTACATACTATTAATACTAGCTCATATTGATATCCATTATAAATTTTTAATTTGTATAAACAAAATACCCATTTACAATTTTTATAAATTCCATCATACAACTTCTTTTGAGCGTCTGAATCTAACTACACACTTTTTATTTTGATCAAAAATAATAACCTTTTCATTTGTTTAAATAAACAAATTATCAAAAATCCAAAATATACGTTTAAAAGGCCTTCCATAAAAACGATTTTAGGAATTGATCCGAACTCTTGATCTCTAACCGTTCCGGAGCTATGATTTTTTGAAGAACTCACCCCGGAACCACCCTCATGGCACAAAATCCACTCCGTAAGAAGGGAGGCAGGGCCGATCATTATAAACATACTCCCGACCTTAAAATAATTTTTTTTCAAAATCACCCCTTCGATTAAAACCACCCCCATAAGAAAAATTACCCCTTAAATAATTAATAACATCCCCCTAGATTTCAAATTTTTCTGACAAATAACTTAGAAGTTACAAATTTTTGAAGTAGAGTATTTTATATACCTTACTTTTGGGACACCATATACATATATAATTATCTCCGTGTTGAAATTAAAGGTTAAATAAATTATCAAATTTATTAAAATCACAAAATAACCCCATAGTTCAATTCTCGCAAAGATAACCCTATTAGTTTAAAAATAAATCCATTTATCATTTTAAAATTATTAACAATTGATTCTGACAAAACGAGAATACTATCAAAAATTTCGGAATAATAAATTGTACTTATAACTTAAATTTCGTCTTCTCAACTCTAATAGTTTAAGAGGAAGAAAATTTTTAATTATGAAATATCATTAATTAATAAAAATTATTAGTTATTGAGATTAAGAAATAAAATCATTTTCTAAACTTTTAATATCGCGAATTATACCCACAGATTTATTTTCAGGTTTTTATCCCGTAAAGTACGCTAGAAACAGAACACTAAAATTTATTGTTTATAAAAATCGCTAATTATTAAGTTGAAAAAATAAAAATATTAATTTATTATTCGAGACCAAAAGTTACGTTAACGATTTTAATTTCACGTCTTTAGCTCAAATAGTTCGGAAGTAAACCAAAAGTAATTTAAGAAACTTAATAAATTTTTATTGCAAAAACGGTAACATATGAAAAACTCGCGCTTATATCCTGTATACATATGGACCCAACGATCATCGTGCATTTCAGAACGGAGCTCTAAGTAACTCCAATTTATTATAAAAAATTCCGTTAATAATAAAACTTTAATTGTTTATAACAACTAAACGGTTACTCCTACAACCTTGAAACATTATTAAAGAACAAAAAGCTTAACCTAAAGAATATAGTCCTAAAATTTCAAATTATTAAGATCAATAGTTCTGACAATATAAAATTTCAAACTTTCGCGTTATACGTATGCTCCAGTACGACAAGATGGCGGATACACAAGTACACGAGAAACGTAAAGCCTTATACCTGTAAAATACGAACTTTTCCAATATAACTCTCATTAGATTTTTGTTACGGTCAAATTAAAGACAATATTATTTCATTATTAAAGTTTTAATTTTATAATTTTCACTTGAAAGGTTAACGATTAATTCAATTGTTAATTTAAAATTATTGCATAAAGTGTATGTCGAATAAGCTGCAGATCGTTGAAGCTATACGAACTTGCCAAATTATATAAAATCAAGTAAAATAGTCAGTCATCAGGACAAATCTCATATAATACATAATTAATTATTTATTAAAAATTAAATAAATTTAACGATTACTTACCTAATAAACAACTTTTATGAATAAACGCTCTTTGCTGAAAAATTAACTATCTCGTAAAATAAAGAGGGAACGTTCGACATAAAACTCGCTCTTCACCTTAAAATACGTCTAAAATATGTCATTTTGTTAAATTAAAAATTTATTACAATTAAACCCTTCACCCCCAAACCGCCAAACTTGAATACGATTTAGGATAAACATTTAAAAACACGCTTGCAAAATTTCAAGAACTTTTACGTACTAGTTTTAAAGTTATTAAATTATAAAATAAAAGCGACATAAAATCACTTCTCACAGTACGCATATATACTCACACATACACGCATGACATGTATGTGAGAACCTACTACATGGACAAGCCAAATAAGAAACTTTTTAAATAATGTATATTTAACATTTCTAACACGAGCATATAAAAGAAAACGTTATTTTACAATCAAAATTTCAATTTCACAGCTCTAACTCAAATTGTTAATTAACAAGCTCAATTTGCAATTACAGTTATTACACGTATGTCGTATTTCAGCAAGCAAGAAATCTTCATAGCCGCATACTCTTGGCGACGGCTCACGAATTCTAGTGACAAATTTAAATTCATATTAAAGCCTTTTAATTTATAATAAATTATCATTAACTATTAATAAATAATAAAAATAATTTAATTTACAATTGCAAATAAAATCCTCTTAATTATAAAATTGTTAACCTCCTAATAAGAAATAATTATTCAGCATAAGAATCATAGCTAGCATATACGAAGGTACATATATAACATAAAATTAAAAGCTTATTGTCACTAAACCCCACCCCCCTCTATAAAATTTGGTGTTTGAGTTAAAATAAACCTTCAAAAATATGGAACGCAAGATTTCATATCAATAAGTTCATCCGTTTCCAAATTACAGACGTTACAAGTCAAATAAGCTGAAATAATTTAGCGAGATTTTTTCCGACGGACACCGACGTGTACTTACACATTGACAGCATCACACGGATACTCTTAACACATAGACAGCACTAAAAGATTTTTTCGGCAATACTTACACTTTTCTTACCACTTCCCTAAGGTACATAATATTTTTATGCATTCAAATCTAAAGTCTCGATTTTTTCTGACCATCCATTCAAAAGTTATAGAATAAAATATATATATAATTTTATTCATTGTTCTGAATGCATCTTCTTAAGAGAATAGCCTTGACAATGATTGCGTCATTGCGTCATACTTTCATGCGTTGATAAATTTCCATGCAAGCAAAACTTTCTTTATATAAATCTAATATAAAATCACGGTAAAATATTATAAGTAAGAGCTCTACTTAAATACTAAGAACTTCTCCTTTTTTTAAACACTATACAATCACGAAATTACAGTAACAATCTTAATATAATAATATTAAAAATTAACTATTATTTTATCAACAAATTACAGGAAATTTTAAGGTATGACAAGAATAAAAGATGTATCTCACCACCAATAATCGTGTGAGCCAGGAAATAAATGAATAAATATTTCCATTAATTTTTAAATGAATTAAGTAATATTTCTACACACATATACACGCACACATTTTTACGCCTATACATGTACAGGCAAGAGACAAGCTCCTTTCAATAATAATTTTGCACACTTCCTACCTATACCCCTCAAAAGGCAATATCTTTTTACATTCAGATTTTAAATTTCGTTAAAATCTGTCCACGCGTTTGAGAAATATAAATTTTTCTTTCTTTAAAATATTTATATATTACACATGCTGCATGCAGTGAAGAAAATCGATAATCTTATGGGAGATTTACACGTGAAAAAGATTCAATTATAAGTCAAAAACTATTAGATTCAGAAACATGAAGATTTACACTTAAGTTCCTTTTAATATTATAATGTCGAATATTAAATCTCAAATTTTTAATTTTATTAGTTTTGGAGATATCGATTTTTAAAGATCGATAATTTTACCACGTAACTTCCATAAGAAAACATATTTAAATTTTTAAAATAATAAATCACCGGTAAAAAGGTAATAACGATGTAATAGCCATAATTGTACTGTAATAATACATACATTTATTTAAATTCCGCAATTCTGTATCAAACCGTTTTCGAACAATTAAGATTTTTATTTTGCGCTCCCGCTGTAAGAGTGAGAGAGACTCACTTATGCGTAAACCTATAGTAAAAATTTAATTTCTTTTTCATTTAATTATTCGAAAACTATCAGCCACATTTTTACAAGATTGTACACCTAAGCTAATTGAGCAACTACCTTTCTACTAAAATTATTGTCTTTACGAAATTTTAACTGGAAATTGTTAATAACGAAATTTACTGTTTTATCACAAAAATAACGGAAGATGTCAAAAAGCGATCAGTTTAGTAAATGAATCTTATTTTCTACAACCGCGTGAACTAGAAAATAAGTTGTCAAAACTACCGATTTATTGTTTTAAGCGAAATTCATTATAATATTCACACGTACAACACACATGTAAGAGGTTTCACCTCACCGCGCCTACAAGCTAGCCTACATAAGCGAGCTCTGCGGAGCGTCTTCTCATTGTCGGCCCGGAGTTCGCACAGTTAACATCATTGACAGCTCAGTAGTCACTCGCATAGTGAATATTACATTGTCGGCCCAGAGTTCAACCGATTAACATCTAATAGAGACCGCGCATACATTATTGGCCCAGCGTTCGAGTAGATAATATCGAATTAGCATTTTAACTTAGAGTCAGTGCGGTTTTGACATCTTGTATTTTGGCCGTCAATCCGGTGCGTTTATGCGTGTCGTTAAACTCTGTTAACATCAGTGCAGAAATTTGTATGCTTTTAGAGGTGATCCGTGGAGTCCTGTACTCTTGAGCCCACCTCTAAATTGCTTGTAATATCGAAGTGAGATATAAAAACTTTTTAAACTGAACTTTGCAAATTTTGTTGGCGATCCTTCTTTTCCTGCATCCCGTGTACGTTACTACAACTACAGTGGGTCTGAATGCTACATCCTCGGCAGCTGAGAATTTTGGAAAACCGAGGTCTTGCTGAATACACTCCTCTATACAGAGGATCTGATAATTAATATAATTTACGAGGAACGACCAAAACTTACAAGTGAGTACAACCTCTTGTTAATATATATGAACATACGAATTTCTTCAAAATAAATCAACATCTGAATCTTGAAGCGAAATAAATTAATGAATAATTTGAATTTGATTACCAACCCATTTCTCCAACATTTGAACATGCTAATGACTTAAATAAAATAAAAAAGGTTACTAAAATAAAAAAAAAGGTCATCAATTTAGCAAGTTATATAAAGTGTTTCTAAATAACCAGAACTTTGAATTTTTTTTCAATTGAAGAATTAAATGCAATTACTTGATCTGATCCGATTCCAACCTTCTGACATGATAATTAACAACGATTTATTTGATGATTAATATACCTGGTGTCAAAAAAATAATAATAAAATATTTTATTAAAGAATAAAATATTAGACTTTTGAAGATTTGAAACTTGAATGAAATAAATTGACTACATGTTGATTTATTTTTATTGTGAATTTATTATTGTACATGAATTATAGATTGTGCATGAAATATAGACATTGTGCATGAAATATTGTAATTGAGTTGAAGCTATCATAATCAGGAAACCGCGTGATACCCTTATTTCACTGAATAATTTTGACAAAGACTTTTGAATAATAACTCAAGTGAAAATACTCCTTTTCTATTGAATCTATACAATGAAATAAATAGATGCGATGAGATGATGAATTATACAATAACTCTTGCTATATAAAATATTTTATAATAACGACGTCATGAGATGAGTCGAACAAATTAATAGAATATATTACATGAATGAGAGAAATAAATATTATTATGAAAGCTTCGACGAGATACACTTTGGAAATATTTGTGATATTGACTTGAATATCGATTTACCATACATGTATCGTGAATTTTACTTGTAAACGTTTATTGAATCTGACATATTAGACAACAAATCAATTTGAATTTTACAATCTGTATTAAATCTGAAACCTGCAATTTAAATTTAATTAACCATTGTCACATTTGACTTGGAATTTTGAATAACTGTACTAAAGAATAGAATCAGTGACAAGTGGAAGTGATTAAATAGTGAAGTGACTAGTGAAATTTTAATTTCGCTTCTCCGTAACCGACTCCTGGCAAAATTTTTCCGGGAGAATAAAAACTTAGTATTATTTGCATCCAGTTTTGTAAATTTTTGGAAATACACTCTTTTCTCTGTGAATCCTTTTAGACCTTTAAGGGCTATGTACTCTTCGGAGTGACGCCAACAAACATTGTCCTTCCTGAACCTCGTTCTATCGAACGGTACCTATTTAGGGGGTCGTACCCTAACTTACACTATTGAGAGCGGTACCTACTTAAAGGGTGTTCTCAACCTTGTTCTATCGAACGGTACCTATCTAAAGGGTCGTTCCCTAACTTACGCTATCGAGAGCGGTACCTAGTTAAAGGGTGTTCTCTAACTCATTCTATCGAACGGTACCTATCCAAAGGGTCGTTCCCTAATTCTCTATTTCCCCTTTTTGGGAGTGGAACCGATATGGGGCGCTCCATATTATTACTTTGACATAAAATTGGAAGCAACCAGCAACGATAACTAAATTGTTAAATTTCTTTGGAACGGTATAATTTCATTAAAAGTTATAAATATAATTCTGCACTTCAACAGATAACTGATAAATTCTTTGTCGATCGCTAAATCGTCGAGAAATTTTGTGAAAGCCTTTATCCTAAAGTGAAACCCTGGCCGGTTGAATTTTGATTAAATTGATACTTATAAACTTTCTCTCTCTTACAAAAGTTTTAGAAAATTTCGACTTTTGCCTTTTCTTAAAGTGAACCTGTGGCCGGTTGAATTTTAAATAATTGATACTTATAAATATTCTCTCATATAAAGCGTCAGAAAATTTCGATTTTTGCCATTTCCTAAAGTGAACCCCTGCCCGGATAATTTTCTGTTAAATAGATATTTCATAATTTTCTCCCATATAAAGTGTTAGAAAATTTCGATTTCTGACATTCTCTAAAGTGAACCTCTGCCCGGATAATTTTCGGTTAAATTGATACTTATAAATTTTCTTTCATATAAAGTGTTAGAAAATGTCGATTTTAGCCATTTCCTAAAGTATCCCCCTGGCCCGTTGATTTTTTACATATAAATACTTATAAATTTTCTGCCGAATACTACTTTGCCAGAAAATTTCTAGAAAACTCTTCCCCTAAACGAATCCTTGCACAAATCTTTTTTGGGTACCATAATTAAAAAGCACTTTGACTCATACGCCAGTCAATATCAAATTGAACTTACTCCAACATGTCTTCGCGTCAAGAAAAAGAAAACAATTATTCAAGGATCACTGCTACTATTTATCGTGTGAACCATCGTGGGAACCAATAAACGCAAATAATATCACTATTAAGCAATCGTCGTTGAAATCATTTAAACTACCTAAACGTTTGTAACCGCCATTAGAACAGCAACGCGCAACTCTATCAACTTCAGAGAATTAGCCCCACAGGAAAGCTTTCTAGAAAGACACCTTATTTTCAACAAACCAACGTAATATCAGTAAGTCGGTTAAAACCGGTCGCAGTACGTTCAAACAAATCATCAAGAAGTCTTGAATACATCCGCAGTCGAAACATTTCTTCAAACCTAGCTCTCGGCATTCCGGAATATTGCCGGCCCAGCAGGTAGTCCCAAATAAAAGAGAGCAACGCTTTCACGCGTGACCGAGGTACGCGCGCGATCGAAAGGTCCAACCTCCGGGACGTGACACAAACAAGCGTTGATCTGCATCAGAAACATAACTATTAAAGTTCCCAGCGCGAATTTGCAAATGAATCGTTATCTGTGCGATATCTCTCGCGTTTTACGGTAATAAGCGCCAAACATGCGTTGATCTGCATATGAAACAAATCTATTGAAGTTCCCAGCGCGAATTGCAAATGAATCGTTATCTATGCGATTTCTCACGTGCTCTACGTTAAAAATCGTCAAACAAGCTTTGATCTGCATCAGAAAAGAAACAATTGAAGTTCCCAGCGCGAATCGCAAATGAATCGTTATCTATATGATACCTCACGTGTTTTACGATAAAACACGTCGAATAAGCGTTGATCTACATCAAAAACATAGCTATTGAAGTTTCCAGCGCAAATTGCAAATGAATCATTTCTATGCGATATATCACGTGTTTTACGTTAAAAAGCGTCAAACAAGCCGTCATCTGCAGCAAAAACGACACTATTGAAGTTCTCAGCGCTAATTGCAAATGAATCTTTATCTATGCGATATCTCACGTGTTTTACGTCAAAACACGTCGAACAAGCGTTAATCTGCATCAGAAACATAACTATTGAAGTTCCCAGCAAAAATTGCAAATGAATCGTTAACTATGTGATATCTAACGTGTTTTACGTTAAAAAACGTCGAACAAGCGTTGATCTGCATCAGAAACGAAACTATTAAAGTTCCCAACGCGAATTGCAAATGAATTGTTATCAAAGCGACATCTCACGTGTTTTACGTTAAAAAGCGTCAAACAAGCGTTGGTCTGAATCAGAAACGAAACTATTGAAGTTTCCAGAGTGAATTGCAAATGAATCGTTATCTGTGCGATATCTCAAGTGTTTTACGTTATATAGCGTCAAACAAGCGTTGATCTGCATCACGTACGAAACTGTTGAAGTTTCAAGCCCGAATTGCAAAAGAATCGTTATGTATGCGATATTTCACGTTTTTTAGGTAAAAAAACCGTCGAACAAGCGTTGATCTGTATCAGAAACGAAACTATTAAAGTTCCCAGTGCAAATTGCAAATGAATCGTTATCTATGCGATATCTGACGTGTTCACGTTAAAAATCGTCAAACAAGCGTTGATCTGCATCTGAAACAAATCTATTGAACTTCGCAGCGCGAATCGCAAATGAATCGTTATCTATGCGAAAACTAGCGTGTTTTACGTTTAAAAGGGTCATACAAGCGTTGATCTGCATCGGAAAGGAAACTATTGAAGTTCCCAGCGCGAATTGCAAATGAATCGTTATCTAGGCAATATCTCACGTGTTCTACGTCAAAACACGTCGAACAAGCGTTGATCTGCATCAGAAACATAACTATAGAAGTTCCAAGCAAAAATTGCAAATGAATCGTTATCTATGCAATATCTCACGTGTTTTACGTTAGAACCCGTCGAACAAACGTTGATCTGCATCAAAAACGAATATATTGTATTTTCCAGCGCGAATTGCAAATGAACCGTTATGTATGCAATATGTCAGGTGTTTTACGTTAAACCGCGTCGAACAAGGGTTGATCTGCTTCAGAAAAGAAATTATTCTCGTTTCTGAAGCAGATCAAAACTTGTTCACGTTTTAACGTAAAACACGTGAGATATCGCATAGATAAAGATTCATTTGCAATTCGCGCTAGGAACTTCAATAGTTTCGTTTCTGAATCAGGTCACCACTCGTTTGATGCGTTTTAGCGAAAAACACGTGAGATAACACATGGATAACGAATCATTTGCATTTCACGTTGGAAACTTCAATACATTAATTTCTGATGTAGATCAACGCTTTTTCGACGCGTTTTATAGTAAAACAAGTGTGATATCGCATAAATAACGATTAATTTGTAATTGGCTTTGGGAACTACAATACATTAGTTTCTGATGCAGATCAACGCTTGTTCGACGCGTTTCAACGTAAAACACGTGAGATATCGCACAGATTTCGATTCATTTGCAAATCGCGATGGGTAACTTAATTATTTTGTTTTTGTAACGGATCAACGATTGTTCGCCGCTTTTTAACGGAAAACACGTGAGATATCGCACAGAAAACAATTCATTGCTAATTGGCGCTGGAAAATCTAATACATTAGTCTCTGATGCAAATCATCGCTTGTTCGACGCGTTTTAACATAAAACACGTGAGATATCGCTTAGATATCAATTCATTTGCCATTCGAGCTGGGAACATTAATACATTCGTTTCTGATGCAGATCAACGTTTGTTCGATGCGTGATAACGTAAAATACGTGAGATATAGCATAGATAACGATTGATTTGCAATTCGCTCTGGGATCTACAATACATACGTTTCTGATGCAGATCATCGCTTGGTCGGCGCGTTTTAACGCAAAACACATGAGATGTCGCATAAATAACAAATCATTTGCAATTCGCGCTGGGTAATTCAATAGTTTGGTTTCTGAAGCAGATCAACGCTTGTTCGACGCGTTTTAAAGTAAAACACGTGAGATATCGCATAGATAACGATTCGTTTGTAATTCGAGCTGGGAACATCTGTAGTATCGTTTCTGAATCTGATCAACACTTGTTCGACGCGTATTAACGTAAAACACGTGACATATCGCATAGATAACGATTCATTTACAATTCCCGCTGGAAATTTCAATACATTCGTTTTTTATGCAGATAAACTGTTGTTCGACGCGTTTAACGTAAAACACGTGAAATATCGCTTATAAAACGATTCTTTTGCAATTCGCTTTGGGAACTTCAACAGTTACGTTTCTGAAGAAGGTCAACACATGTTTGCCGCGTTTTAACGTAAACCAGACGAGATACCGCATAGACATCGTTTTATTTGCAATTCGAGCTGGGAACTTCAATACATTCGTTTCTGATGCAGATCGACGCTTGTTCGATCCGTTTTAACTTATAATACGTGAGGTATCGCATAGATAACGATTCATTTACAATTCCCGTTGGAAATTTCAATACATTTGTTTTTGATGCAGATCAACGGTTGTTCGACGCGTTTTAACGTAAAACACGTGAGATATCGCTTAGATATCAATTCATTTGCAATTCGCGCTGGGAACTTCAATACATTCGTTTCAGATACAGATCAAAGCTTGTTCGACACGATTTGACGTAAAATACGTGAGATATCGCATAGATAACTTTTATTTACAAATCGCGCTGGGATCTTCAATACATTCGTTTCTGATGCTGATCATCGCTTGGTCAACGTGTTTTAATGCAAAACACATGAGATGTCGCATAGGTAACAAATCATTTGCAATTCGCGCTGGGTAATTCAATAGTTAGGTTTCTGAAGCAGATCAACGCTTGTTCGACGCTTTTTAAAGTAAAACACGTGAGATATCGCATAGATAACGATTCGTTTGTAATTCGAGCTGGGAACATCAATAGTATCGTTTCTGAATCTGATCAACACTTGTTCGACGCATATTAACGTAAAACTCTTGACATATAGAAAAGATAACGATTCATTCGCATTTCGCGCTGGGAACTTCAATACGTTAGTTTCTGATGCAGATCAACGCTTGTTCGACGCGTTTTAACGTAACACACATGAGATATCTCATAGATAACGATTCATTTGCAATTCGCGCTGGGAACGTCAATACATTCGTTTATGATGCAGATCGACGTTTGTTCGGCACGATTTAACGTAAAATACGTGTAATATCGCATAGATAACGATTTATTTGCAATTGACCCTGGGAACTTCAATACATGCGTTTCTGATGCAGATCAACGATGGTTCGACGCGTTTTAACGCAAACCACGTCAGATATTGCATAGACAACGATTCATTTGCAATTCACGCTGGATTATGCAATAGTTTCGTTTCTGAAACAGATCAACGCTTGTTCGACGCGTTTTAACATAATAAACGTGAGATTTTCCATAGATAACGATTTATTAGCATTTCGCGCTGGGAAGTTCAGTACATTCGTTTCAGATGCAGATCAACGTTTGGTCGCCGCATTTTAAAGTAAAATACGTGAGATATCCCATAGTTGTAGATTTATTTGCAATTCGCGTTAGCTAATTCAATAGTTTCGTTTCTGATGCAGATCAACGCTTGTTCGACGCGTATTAAAGTAAAACACGTGAGATATCGCTTAGATATCAATTCATTAGCAATTAGCGCTGGGAACTTCAATACGTTCGTTTCTGATACAGATCAACGCTTGTACGACGCGTTTTAACGTAACATACGTGAGATATCACATAGATAACGATTCATTTGCAATTCGCGCTGGGAACGACAATACATTCGTTTCTGATGCTGATCATCGCTCGGTCGACGCGTTTTAATGCAAAACTCATGAGTAGTCGCATAGATAACAAATCATTTGCAATTCGCGTTGGGTAATTCAATAGTTTGGTTTCTGAAGCAGATCAACGCTTGAACGACGCGTTTTAAAGTAAAACACGTGAGATATCGCATAGATAACGATTCGTTTGTAATTCGAGCTGGGAACATTAATAGTATCGTTTCTGAATCTGATCAACACTTGTTCGACGCGTATTAACGTAAAACACTTGACATATCGCATAGATAACGATTCATCCGCATTTCGCGCTGGGAACTTCAAAACATTAGTTTCTGATGCAGATCAACGCTTGTCGACGCGTTTTAACGTAAAACAAGAGGGACATAGCATAAATAACGATTTATTTGTAATTCGCATTGGGAACTTCAATACGTTAGTTTCTGATGCATATCAACGATTGTTCGATGCGTTTTAACGTAACATACGTGAGATATCGCATAGATAACGATTCATTTGCAATTCGCGCTGGGAACGTCAATACATTCGTTTCTGATGCAGAACGGCGCTTTTTCGATGCGTTTTAACGTAAAATACGTGAGATATAGCATAGATAACGATTCATTTGCAATTCGAGCTGGGAACTTCAATACATTCGTTTCTAATGCAGACCATCGCTTGTTCGACGCGTTTTAACGCAAAACACGTCATATATCGCATAGAATTCGATTTAGTTGAAATTCGCGCTGTGAACTTCAATACATTCGTTTCAGACGCAGATCATCACTTGTTCGACGCGTTTTAACGTAAAACACGTGAGATATCACATAGATAATGATTCACTTGCAATTCGCGCTGGGAACTTCATTAAATTCGTTTCTGATGCAGATCATCACTTGTTCGACGCGTTTTAACGTAAAACACATGAGATATCGCATCGATATCGATTTATTTGCAATTCGCGCTGGGAACTTCAATACATTAGTTTCTCATGCAGATCATCGCTTATTCGACGCGTTTTAACGTAAAACACGTGAGACATCGCATAGATAAAAACTCATTTGCAATTCGCCCTGGGAACTTGAATACATTAATTTCTGATGCAGATCATCGCTTGTTCGACACGATTTAACCTAAAATACGTGAGATATTGATAGATAAATTTTCATTTACAATTCGCGCTGGGTAATTTAATAGTTTGGTTTCTGAAGCAGATCAACGCTTGTTCGACGCGTTTTAAAATAAAACACGTGAGATATCGCATAGATAACGATTCGTTTGTAATTCTAGCTGGGAACATCAATAGTATCGTTTCTGAATCTGGTCAAAACTTGTTCGACGCGCATTAACGTAAAACAAGAGAGACATAGCATAAATAACGATTTATTTGTAATTCGCGTTGGGAACTTCAATACGTTAGTTTCTGATGCAGATCAACGATTGTGCGACGCGTTTTAACGTAACATACGTGAGATATCGCATAGATAACGATTCATTTGCAATTCGCGCTGGGAACGTCAATACATTCGTTTATGAGGCAGATCGACGTTTGTTCGCCGCGTTTTAACGTAAAACACGTCAGATATCGCATAGATAACGAATTATTTGCAATTCGAGCTGGGAACTTCAATACATTCGTTTCAGAAACAGATCAACGTTTGTTCGCCGCGTTTTAACGTAAAATACTTGAGATATCGCATAGATATTGATTTATTTGCAATTCACGCTGGGAACTTCAATACATTCGATTCTGATGCAGATCATCGCTTTTTCGACGCGTTTTAACGCAAAACACGTCAGATATCGCATAGACAACGATTCATTTGCAATTCACGCTGCGTTATGCAATAGATTCGTTTCTGTAGCAGATCAACGCTTGTTCGACGCGTTTTAACAAAAAACACGTGAGATTTTGCATAGATAACGATTCATTTGCAATTCGCACTGCGAATTTCAATACATTCGTTTCTCAGGCAGATCAACGCTTGTTCGATGCGTTTTAAAGCAAACCACGTCAGATACAGCATAGACAACGATTCATTTGCAATTCACCCTGGATAATGCAATAGTTTCGTTTCTGAAACAGATCAACGCTTGTTCGACGCGTTTTAACATAAAACACGTGAGATTTAGCATAGATAACAATGTATTTGTAATTCGCGTTGTGAAATTCAATAAACTCGTTTCTGATGCAGATCAAAGCTTGTTCGACGTGTTTAACGTAAAACACGTGAAATATCGCTTAGATAACTGTTCTTTTGCAATTCGTTTTTGGAACTTCAACACTTTCATTTCTGAAGGAGGTCATCACATGTTTGCAGCGTTTTAAAGTAAAACAGGCGAGAAATCGCATAGATAACGTTTCATTTGCCATTCGAGCTGGGAACATTAATACATTCGTTTCTGATGCAGATCAACGGTTGTTCGATGCGTTTTAACGAAAATACGTGAGATATAGCATAGATAACGATTGATTTGCAATTCGCGCTAGGAAATTCAATTCATTCGTTTCTGATGCAGATCATCGCTTGTTCGGCACGATTTAACGTAAAATACGTGTAATATCGCATAGATAACTTTTCATTTACAAATCGCTCTGGGATCTTCAATACATTCGTTTCTGAAGCTGATCAACACTTGTTCGACGCGTATTAACGTAAAACACGTGACATATCGCATAGATAACGATTCATTTGCAATTCGCGCTGGAAATTTCAATACATCCGTTTCTGATGCAGATCAAAGTTTGTTCGACGCGTTTAATGTAAAACACGTGAAATATCGCTTAGATAACTATTCTTTTGCAATTCGCTTTGAAAAATTCAACACTTTCATTTCTGACGCAGGTCAACACATGTTTGCAGCGTTTTAAATGAAAACACGCGAGATATCGCATAGATATCGTTTCATTTGCAATTCGAGCTGGGAACTTCAATACATTCGTTTATGATGCAGATCAGCGCTTGTTCGACGCGTTTTAACGCAAACCACGTCAGATATCGCATAGACAACGATTCATTTGCAATTCACGCTGGGTTATGCAATAGTTTCGTTTCTGAAACAGATCAACGCTTGTTCGACGAGTTTTAACATAAAACACGTGAGATTTTGCATAGATAACGATTTATTAGCAATTCGCGCTGGGAACTTCAGTACATTCGTTTCAGATGCAGATCAACGTTTGTTCGCCGCGTTTTAACGTAAAATATTTGAGATATCGCATAGAGATCGATTTATTTGCAATTTATGCTGGGAACTTCAATACATTTGTTTCTGATGCAGATCATTGCTTTTTCGACGCTAAACACGTCAGATATCGCATAGATATCGATTTATTTGTAATTCGCGTTGGGAAACTCAATACAATAGTTTTTGATGCAGATCAACGCTTGTTCGACGCGTATTAAAGTAAAACACGTGAGATATCGCATAGATAACGTTTCATTTGCAATTCGAGCGGGGAACTTCAATACATTCGTTTCAGATGCAGATCAACGTTTGGTCGCCGCATTTTAACGTAAAATAAGTGAGATACCCCATAGTTGTCAATTTATTTGCAATTCGCGTTAGCTAATTCAATAGTTTCGTTTCTGATGCAGATCAACGCTTGTTCGACGCGTATTAAAGTAAAACACGTGAGATATCGCTTAGATATCAATTCATTTGTAATACGCGCTGGGAACTTCAATACGTTCGTTTCTGATACAGATCAACGCTTGTTCGACGCGTTTTATCGTAACATACGTGAGATATCGCATAGATAACGATTCATTTGCAATTCGCGCTGGGAACATCAATAGTATCGTTTCTGAATCTGATCAACACTTGTTCGACGCGTATTAACGTAAAACTCTTGACATATCGCATAGATAACGATTCATCCGCATTTCGCGCTGGGAACTTCAAAATATTAGTTTCTGATGCAGATCAACGCTTGTTCGCCGCGTTTTAACGTAAAACACGTGAAATATCGCACAGATAACAAGTCGTTTGCAATTCGCGCTGGAAATTTCAATACATTCGTTTCTGATGCAGATCAAAGCTTGTTCGTTGCGTTTAACGTAAAACACGTGAAATATCGCTTAGATAACAATTCTTTTGCAATTAGCTTTTGCAACTTCAACACTTTCTTTTCTGAAGCAGGTCAACACGTGTTTGCAGCGTTTTAACGTAAAACACGTGAGACATCGCATAGATAACAACTCATTTGCAATTCTACCTGGGAATTTGAATACATTAATTTCTGATGCAGATCATCGCTTGTTCGACACGATTTAACCTAAAATACGTGAGACATTGCATAGATAAATTTTCATTTACAATTCGCCCTGGGTAATTTAATAGTTTGGTTTCTGATGCAGAACAACGCTTGTTCGACGCGTATTAAAGTAAAACACGTGAGATATCGCATAGATAACGATTCATTTGCAATTCGCGCTGGGAAGTTCAATACATTCGCTTCTGATACAGATCAACGCTTGTTCGACACGATTTAACGTAAAATACGTGAGATATCGCATAGATAACTTTTCAAATAAAATCGCGCTGGGATCTTCAATACTTTCGTTTCTGATGCTGATCATCGCTTGGTCGACGCGTTTTAATGCAAAACGCATGGGAAGTCGCATATATAACAAATCATTTGCAACTCGCGCTGGGTAATTAAATAGTTTGGTTTCTGAAGCAGATCAACGCTTGTTCGACGCGTTTTAACGTAACATACGTGAGATATCGCATAGATAACGATTCAATGCAATTCGCGCTGGGAACGTCAATACATTCGTTTATGAGGCAGATCGACGTTTGTTCGCCGCGTTTTAACGTAAAACACGTCAGATATCGCATAGATATCGATTTATTTGCAATTCACGCTGGGAACTTCAATACATTCGTTTCTGATGCAGATCATCGCTTTTTCGACGCGTTTTAACGCAAAATACGTCAGATATCGCATATATATCGATTTATTTGCAATTGACCTTGGGAACATCAATACATGCGTTTCTGATGCAGATCAACGCTCGTTCGACGCGTTCTAACGTAAAATACGTGAGATATCGCATAGATAACGATTCATTTGAAATTCGCGCTGCGAACTTCAATACATTCGTTTCTCAGGCAGATCATCGCCTGTTCGACGCGTTTTAACGTAAACCACGTCAGATATCGCATAGACAACGATTCATTTGCAATTCACGCTGGGTTATGCAATAGTTTCGTTTCTGTAGCAGATCAACGCTTGTTCGACGCGTTTTAACAAAAAACACGTGAGATTTTGCATAGATAACGATTTATTTGCAATTCGCTCTGGGAACTTCAGTACATTCATTTCAGACGCAGATCAACGTTTGTTCGCCGCGTTTTAACGTAAAATATATGAGATATCGCATAGAGATCGATTTATTTGCAATTTATGCCAGGAACTTCAATACATTTGTTTCTGATGCAGATCATCGCTTTTTCGACGCCTTTTAACGAAAAACACGTCAGATATCGCATAGATATCGATTTATTTGTAATTCGCGTTGGGTAATTGAATACATTAGTTCTTGATGCAGATCAACGCTTGTTCGACGCGTTTTAACGTAAAACACGTGAAATATCGCATAGATAACCATTCATTTGCAATTCGCGCTAGAAATTTCAATACATTCGTTTCTGATGCAGATCAAAGCTTGTTCGTTGCGTTTAACGTAAAACACGTGAAATATCGCTTAGATAACAATTCTTTTGCAATTCGCTTTTGGAACTTCAACACTTTCGTTTCTGAAGCAGGTCAACACATGTTTGCAGCGTTTTAACGTAAAACACGTGAGATATCGCATAGATATCGTTTCATTTGCAATTCGATCTGGTAACTTCAATAAATTTGTTTCTGATGCAGAACGGCGCTTGTTCGATGCGTTTTAACGTAAAATACGTGAGATATAGCGTAGATAACGATTCATTTGCAATTCGAGATGGGAACTTTAATACATTCGTTTGTGAAGCAGACCGTCGCTTGTTCGACGCGTTTTAACGCAATACACGTCATATATCGCATAGAATTCGATTTATTTGAAATTCGCGCTGTGAACTTCAATACATTCGTTTCTGACGCAGATCATCACTTGTTCGACGCGTTTTAACGTAAAACACGTGAGATATCACATAGATAATTATTCACTTGCAATTCGCGCTGGGAACTTCATTAAATTCGTTTCTGATGCAGATCATCACTTGTTTGACGCCTTTTAACGTAAAACACATGAGATATCGCATCGATATCGATTTATTTGCAATTCGCGCTGGGAACTTCAATACATTAGTTTCTGATGCAGATCAACGCTTATTCTACGCGTTTTAACGTAAAACACGTGAGACATCGCATAGATAACGATTCATTTGCAATTCGCGCTGGAAACTTGAATACATTAATTTCTGATGCAGATCATCGCTTGTTCGACACGATTTAACCTAAAATACGTGAGATATCGCATAGATAACTTTTCATTTACAATTCGCGCTGGAATCTTCAATACATTCTTTTCTGATGCAGATCATCGCTTGTTCGATGCGTTTTAACGCAAAACAAGTGAGATACTGCATAGATAACGAATCATTTGCAATTCGCGCTGGGTAATTTAATAGTTTGGTTTCTGAAGCAGAACAACGCTTGTTCGACGCGTATTAAAGTAAAACACGTGAGATATCGCATAGATAACGATTCATTTGCAATTCGAGCTGGGAACTTCAATACATTCGTTTCAGATGCAAATCAACGTTTGTTCGCCGCATTTTAACGTAAAATACGTGTGATATCCCATAGTTGTCGATTTATTTGCAATTCGCGTTGGGTAATTCAATAATTTCTTTTCTGATGCAGATCAACGCTTGTTCGACGCGTATTAACATAAAACACGTAAGATATCGCATAGATATCGATTCATTTGCAATTCGCGCTGGGAACATCAATACATCCTTTTCTGATGTAGATCATCCCTTGTTCGACGCGTTTTAACGTATCACACGTGAGATATCGCATAGATAACGATTTATTTGCAATTTGCGTTGTGAACTTCAATACATTCGTTTCTGATGCAGGTCATCACTTGTTCAACGCGTTTTAACGTAAAACACGTGAGATGTCGCATAGATAACGATTCAATACCAATTTGCGTTGGGTAATATAATAGTTTCGTTTCTGAAGCAGATCAACACTAGTTCGACGCGTTTCAACGTAAAACAAGTGAGACATCGCACTGATAACGATTTATTTGTAATTCGCGTTGTGAAATTCAATACATTAGTTTTTGATACAGATCAACGCTTGTTCGACGCGTTTTAACGTAAAACACGTGAAATGGCGCTTAGATAACCATTCATTTGCAATTCGCGTTGGGAACTTCAATACATTTGTTTCTGATGCAGATCAACGCTTGTTCAACTCCTTTTAACGTGAAATACGTGAGATATCGCATAGGTAACGATTCATTTGTAATTCGCGTTGGGTAATTCAATAGTTTCGTTTCTGAAGCAGGTCAATACTTGCTTGCAGCGTTTTAACGTAAAACACGCGAGATATCGCATAGATATCGTTTCATTTGCAATTTGAGCTGTGAACATCAGTACATTCGTTTCTGATGCAGATCGACGGTTGTTCGATGCGTTTTAACGTAAAATACGTGAGATACAGCATAGATTACGATTCATTTGCAATTCGCGCTGCGAACTTCAATACATTCTTTTCTGATGCAGATCATCGCTTGTTCGACGCGTTTTGACACAAAACACGTCATATATCGCATAGATTGCGATTTATTTGCAATTCGCGCTGTGAACATCAATACATTCGTTTCTGACGCAGATCATCACTTGTTCGACGCGTTTTAACGTAAATCATGTGAGATATCGCTTAGATATCGATTCATTTGCAATTCGCGCTAGGAACTTCAATACATTCGTTTCTGATGCAGATCAACGCTTGTTCGACACGATTTAACGTAAAAACGTGAGATATCGCATATATAACTTTTCATTTACAAATCGCGCTGGGATTTTCAATACATTCGTTTCTGATGCAGATCATCGCTTGGTCGACGCGTTTTAACGCAAAACACATAATATGTCGCATAGATAAGAAATCATTTAAATTCGCGCTTGGTAATTCAATAGTTTGGTTTCTGAAGCAGATCAACGCTTGTTCGACGCGTTTTAAAGTAAAACACGTGAGATATCGCATAGATAACGATTCGTTTGTAATTCGACCTGGGAACATCAATAGTATCGTTTCTGAAGCTGATCAACACTTGTTCGACGCGTATTAACGTAAAACACGTGACATATCGCATAGATAACGATTCATTCGCATTTCGCGGTGGGAACTTCAAAACCTTAGTTTCTGATGCAGATCAACGCTTGTTCGACGCGTTTTAACGTAACACACGTGAGATATCGCATAGATAACGATTCATTTGCAATTCGCGCTGGGAACTTCAATACATTCGTTTCGGATGCAGATCGACGTTTGTTCGCCGCGTTTTAACGTAAAATACGTGAGATATCGCATAGATAACGATTCATTTGCAAGTCGCTCTGGGAACTTCAATAGTTTTGTTTCTGACGCAGATCAACTCTTGTTCGACGAATTTTAACGTAAAACATGTGAGAAATCGCGTAGAAGTAGTTGTTATAAGCCGGTTCCGGACCACTATGTACTAGTGTATACGTATACGTGTACGTGTGTGTGTTTGATGGACGTTACAAGGGTCAAGTATATTTGCTGTCTTTCTCCCTCTCTCTTTCCCTATCTTTCCAATAACGGTTTTTCCCGAATCATTGTTATATGCTAAACTAATTATTAATAAAATTGATATGAATTTTTATTACCTTTATATTAGGTTGATATTAACCTAATATTAACTTAATATAAATTTTATATCAATTTTATTAAAAAGTTGTTTAGCAAATAACAATTATTTGGGAATAAAACGTATGCCTTTCTCTCTCCCTTTCTCTTTTCCTCTCTCTCTCTCTCTTCCATAGCGTTTTTTCTCGAATAATTGGTAAACTTATTTTAATAAGTTGATATAAATTTTTATTATGATTATATTAAGTTAATATTAACCTATTATCAATTTAATGTAAATTTTATATCAATTTATTAAAATTAGTTTAACAATTATTTGGGAATAAGACGTATCCCTCTCCTTCTCCCTCTCCCTCTTTCCCATATTTAAGTTTTTCTCGAATTAAAATATTTATTTAACAAATATTTAGAAAAACGTATCGCTCTCTCTCTATTGTCGATCTCTCTTTTACATATTGTTTAAATTTTTGTATTAAATATTCTTTTCACCTTTTAAGGAAGAAGAAACGTTTTTTCCTCTTCCATTGTTAAGAAATATTTCTTGACCCATTATTTAAAACCCGTACACTTGTCGTCGACGTTGTAGACGACGAATCTTTACCTGAGGTAATGTTTTCGCACCCCCCGTTAAGGCACGCTATTGCGTCAGTCGCATGTTTTTGCCCGCACGCGTTGCGGCTATTGTTTGCTCGCTCACATTTTCTTTTTTATATATACTAAAGAGGAAATGTTGTCAGGGCAAATTATTTTTAAATTTAGTATATGTTTCAATTAATGACACCCACTTTGCAGACGAATCTTTACGGGTCCGTACGGGATAATGTTTTTTCGCTCGTACCCTCCGCTGCGGACAGTTTACTACGAATACTACCAGTATTACAATTTTACTACATATAATACTATTTTCATACGCTATGCATGCATATTCGCTCGCGTATTATAACACTAAAAAGGATTTTAACACGTAAACGGAATTTTATGGCAAGGTAAATAATCGGGTACTCATCTCCGAAAGAGACGAGACCCTTGACTGCTACTTATGGATAGAACGTGTCACAAAAAATGGGTCAAAATATCTGATATCTGCGTACGCTCTCGCTTCCGTCTCGTAACATTTACACCTTATTTATTGTGGGAAGGTGGATAATAGATATTAGGAGTACAAATTGAAAACCGCCGTTTTCCAGTTGATGGCGCCAGCGGTAAATGCTGGCGCCAAACGTTAGATCAAAAATTTTAAATGTAAGGTTGGGCATCTGGCAACAATTCTTTATCATTGCAGTTGTGAATTTTTATCGGCGTTATATATTTTTTTGTGATCGAAAATGTAGAAATTTGTGCCCAATAAGCGTCATTTACGGGAAGTTTTGCTTTTTGCCTTCAATTCGAAAAAATCTGCGGCTGAGGCGCGTCGAATGATTGTAAAAACTTATGGTGAGGCTTCCATTAGTGAAAGAACGTGTCGAGAATGGTTCCAACGCTTCAAAAGTGGTGATTTCGGCGTAGAAGACAAGGAGCATCCCGGACAGGTGAAAAAGTTTGAAGACGCACAATTGGAAACATTACTAAATGAAGATTCATCTCAAACGCAACAGGAGCTTGCAGATTCATTGGGCGTGACTCAACAAGCTATTTCACATCGTTTGAAAATCATGAGAATGATCCAAAAGCATGGACACTGGGTGCCATACAAATTAAAGCCGAGAGACGTCGAACGGCGTTTTTTCGCGTGCGAACAGCTGCTCCAACGGCAAAAACGGAAGGCATCGTATTGTAACCGGCGATGAAAAGTGGATCCATTATGATAATCCAAAGCGAAAAAAATCGTGGGGCTAACGCGGCCATGCATCAACATCGACGGCCAAGCCAAACATCCATGGCTCGAAGCTCATGCTGTATATTTGGTGGGATCAGCTCGGCGTGATTTATTATGAGCTGTTGCAACCGGGTGAAACCATCACAGGAGCTCGTTATCGAACACAACTAATGCGTTTGAGCCGAGCATTGCAGGAAAAACGGCCACAATACGAGCAAAGACCCGAAAAGGTGATGTTGCTGCACGACAACGCTCGGCCACATGTTGCTCAGGTCGTTAAAACCTATCTGGAAACATTGAAATGGGACATCTTACCTCATCCGCCGTATTCTCCTGACATCGCCCCTTCAGATTACCACTTGTTCCGATCAATGGCGCATGGCCTGGCTGAGCAGCACTTCCATTATTACGAAGAGGCCAAAAACTGGGTCGATTCGTGGATCGCCGCAAAAGACGAGCAGTTTTTTCGACGCGGGATTCGTATGCTGCCCGAAAGGTGGGAGAAAGTAGTGGCCAGCGATGGACAATACTTTCAAGAATAAGTATGTAACCATTTTTCAACAATCAATCCTCAAATTTTGACAAAAAACGGCGGTTTTCAATTTGTACTCCTAATATAATATTAGATATTATTATTTTTAAACTTGTTGCATTTATTAAACGTGTATGACATCAAATACAATATTGTCCAAAGTGTACATTAATAGTTCACAGTCTATGAATGAAGTTTTATCGTACATTTCGCGTAACAATTTTGCCGCATCGCACTTATTGTTAACACAATTTCTGCACAAAAGAGATACGAAATGTTTATATTTTTCGTTTACAGCATATATATTCTGGTATAATTGGTAATACGCATGCTCAACGCAATGCTCGATTTCCAATAAAAACAATATAGTTGACGGTTTCATGTACATGCAAGTACCACACGACGTCAACTTTACTATAGTTCCATTGCTCACATTTACAACTTGTATAGTTAAATTGCAAATGGTGAGTGATGCCGCAGCAGTTGCATGCACAAGTTGCTCGATGTCCGCACGTCTTTGAAGCAATGCCTTCCACGGTTCGTAATGTAGAATTATTTGGTTGCCTCGGTTGTCTCCGATAATTAATTCGACAAAGGAAATCGGCCCTGCGCTGATCCCAATGTCAAGATATTTATAAGCTGTAGGCGTCAATGTGAATCTCCTTCCCAGAATGCGAGGCGTATACTTTGGTTCCAAAGGTGATCTGTAAATAAAAAAATAAGGATGAGTATGGTGTAGAAAATAAGAAAAAATATAAAAATATTTATTTAAAAGTATGTATAGATACTTACAATTTTTTTTCACACGCTTCAGCCTGGATCGGAACGTAGTAATTCGCTATCTTTTATATTCTTTTTCGTTATTTCAGTGACTGATACTCCGATGCTAGATCCGTTCACACGAGCAACTAATGTACGACTGATCGCAAATTTTAACGTTTTTAGAAATAAGGTCTTATGAAATTTTTTAAGAGGGAAAAACATCCCTTCTTTTCCCAAGAATTTAATCGTTGCCGCTTAAACATGTTGCGGCACGTATACGGGTAATTTTGAACTCGTAAAATGCTTTGTTAGTTTTCCTTACAAGCAATATCTCATCTAACACCTTCATAAATACACCGGAAAACCTTTCCGTTTGATCTTTTCGAACAATAGTTTCGTATTTGACCCAGGTAAAAGACCGATGCATTGGTCATCACGAGTTTCCTTCTTTGTAAGAAAACCAAAACTAATCGATATATTTCACACAAACGTTCTTGCAAATTGAGTGTCACTTAAAAAAAAATCACCTATAATGTTAAAGAGAAGATCCTTTTGACCTACAATAGTTAATCTTAAGTCGCCTCTTGTAGCGAACGCATCGTTCGTGTCAAAAATAAGAACTTTTAAGAGTACAACTGTATGTTACATTTTTTCGTGTAACAGAATGTGCTATTTTAATCGCAAATTTTTAATAAAAGAAATGGAAAATCGTGCAAATATCGACAAAGACATATTTTTCGAGAATATCGAGAACATAGATCCCGAAAATCACGTAGACAATGATAACGAAGCGTTCGAAAAAGTGAATTTTAAAGACATTTTGGACGAAGAAGAAGAAGAAGAAGAAGAAGAAGAAGAAGAAGAAGAAGAAGATAAGACATTCTCCGACGATAACGGTTACAACAGTGATCATAGTGAGCACCTTGAAGATTGCATGGAAAGAGATGTGCCATCTGCTATGCAACTCAATGCTCTGCATATGACTACGAAAGTTTGCAAGATATCAGTTTATTATATGCTTACTCTTCATGAAGATTACACTCAAGTAACATGTACTTCATGCATGATGGAAGGTGATCCCGCGGACTTTGGATTAGCGCAAGTCATTCAACTCCATCAAACTGGGCCTTATATTGAGCTCTCTAGCAAGTATTGCAAATGTTGCCGAAAACCAACGTTTATAAACATTCCGTGTAACATGTGCCCAATGTGTATGCCCACCCAATGAAAAACTGAAAAAATAGAAAACATTGAGCAAGTAGAACGTGAACTGCTCGAGCAATGCTCGCAGGTTGCGACTTTGGTGGAGTTTTTTGCGTGGCTGCAACGATGTGACGAGTGCCTCGAACAGCCTGAAGAACGCTGTAGTGCCAAACGTTCTCGACTCGCTATTGGGCATAAAATCTCTAGTTGCGAGAATCACACGACTCGCTAGTGCAAAGACTCAGTTAGAGAAACGTTTTATACACGTTGGTGGTGGGGAATACGCGAGCACTAGTGCCGGTGATAAAAAAACGCTCGTATGGCGTGAGATTAACGCCGCGTTCAAGAGCCGCATTTTGACCGGCGCGGTGATTAATATGGACTATATCAAGCCGCGACAATTCTTGGAGGACGCCAGTGATATGGTTATTGAGCATGTGCGAGACGCTATCCAGAAACATGACAATGTAAAAGTGAATACTGTGTTCAACGGTGAGTTTGTGAACACTCATGGTGAACGCGATAATAAAAGTATCGCAACGAAAAATAATGAACTTTACCAAACGTCGAATGTGCGTGAGTGGTACGAGCAGCGCGTCATCGATGTCACGTTGGCGATGCTTGATGAGTTCCAGGAACGCGAAAGTGGATGGGCTCTCATGCGAATCCAGAATCTAACTGTGAACATTAATAAACTTAATCCCATGCACGCGGGATGTGAAATTGAGTTGCTACGCGAAATTATATTGAAGACAGCAGTGGTCAATTTGAAATCTATGGACAATGCGTGTTTTGCATGGTCAGTGGTTGCCGCTTTGTATCCAGCCAAACATCATGTGGATCGAGTATCTTCGTATCCGCATTATAGAACAGTATTAAATCTCGAAGGCATTGAGTTTCCGATGACGCTGAAGCTAATTAAAAAATTTGAACGCTTAAACAACGTATCGATCAACGTATATTGCATCGAGAGGAAACCATATAATATTTTGATTCTTCCAATTCAACTTACTGATAAGAAGATGGACAAGCACGTAAATTTGTTGTACGTGCAAGAAGATAATGACGTGGGCCACTTCGTATGGATCAAGAATCTGTCCCGCCTCGTTAGCTCACAACTCAACAAACATGGTCATAAAAATATTTTTGCGATCGGTAAGCATATGAATAAATAAAAAAGTATGCAAAAATTTAAAACATATTTAAATTATTTTCTTTATTTTACAGATGTCTGCACTATTTTGATTCCAACGAAAAATTGCAATCACACATAGTGGACTGCAGAAAAATGAACGACTGTGCCATCCGACTGCCAAGCGAGAAAGACAAATGGCTCAAATTTGACAATCCATGCAGCGAGGAGCGTGCACCCTTTATCGTTTACGCCGATCTTGAATGTGTGCTACAGAAAACGGAACCCGAGAAGAAAATCACGTCACATCACTATCAACATCATCAGATATTTAGCGTAGGATATTATGTACACTGCTCATACGACAACACGTTGTCGTATTATCGCGATAAAAATTGCATCGCGTGGTTCGTCGAGCAACTTCAAGACTTAGCACGCAATGTACATAGTATTTTATTAACTAATACATCGATGAAACTCACGCAAGACGACTGGGCAAAACATAATAGCGCAACGTGTTGTCACATATGCGAGAAACCGCCAGATGAAAAGCGGGTACGCGATCATTGCTACCTTACCGGTCGTTACCGAAGTCCAGCTCATTCAAATTGTAATTTAAATTATAAAGATACACGTTACATCCCCATAGTTCTTCACAATTTAGCTGGTTATGATGCCCATTTTATAATTGAGAAAATATCTAATGCATTTGAAGGCAATATCAATTTGTTGCCTATAACGAAAGAAAAATATATTTTATTTACTAAACATGTTAAAAGCACCGAGGATAAAAAAACACAGACATGCATAAAATTAAGATTTATTAATTCTTTTAAATTTCTAAGTACTGGTCTCGATAAATTGGCATCGTTTCTCAGCAAGGATAAACTACGTATAACGCAACGCGAATATTGTAATGTATCTACCGAAAATTTTGATTTACTAACGCGAAAAGGTGTCTTCCCGTACGAGTACATTGACAGTTTTAAAAAATTGGATGAGCCACGTTTGCCACCGCGCGATTTATTTTTTAGTTCTTTAACCGGCGATACCGTGTCTGAGAAAGACTATGCTCACGCCGTTAACGTGTGGCAACACTTCTCTATCAAAACCCCGGGCGAATATAGTGATTTATATTTGAAGACTGATGTCTTGTTATTGGCAGATATTTTCGAGAACTTTCGCGATAGTTGCATTACTAGTTACGGACTCGATCCAGCGCATTATTACACATTACCCGGTGTGCGAGATCGCACCCAACTATGTTCGACAGCCGAATTGCTCGTTCTCGCGCTGCGACCAAGCCAGCAGCGGCGTGACAACGCGTGAACGGCAGCGGGAGAGAGCGTGATCTCCGGTGTTTGCGCGAGCTTCTAGAAGGAATTCGGGATCGCCGTTGCTGACTAAGCATGAGCAAGAGAAGTCGAAAAACAGCCTTGACGACGACGGATTCCTCTAGAAGCATTCCTCGCGCACATTATAAATAGGCGTCTCAGTGCCATTAAGGGCACTTGGTTCGAGACTGTCGCATTCGGTGCGTCGCCGACGTTTTATGAAGGCCTCAATAAAGTATTAAATTTTGTCAAGTCATTAGTCTAGCATTAGTCAATTCGCCTTATTCCATTACTCCGCGTACCGTTTTGCAGTGCCGAAATATTTAGCTCATTTTCTGGTCCTTCGAGCCGGATCGTGCGTCGCGGCTGGTGCATATCTGCCTACATTTTTCTCTCGCGGAGTAAACGTGCCAATGCTGTAGTGTGAGTGGTGGAGCCCGACCTCCAAATTATCCAAATGGAGGCGTTATTGGAGCAGCAATCTGAGCTCCGCGGACGCATCTCTCGCGTCGTCGCGAACCTCAAGAAGACCGGCGTCACGAACCTGACTGTTGACCACGTCCAAGCGGCCTTGGTCATTTTGGAAAAGCGATGGGCAAAGTTCGAGGAGAACCACGATAAGCTCGGGCTTGCTCACGGGAAGGAGTTAAGGAAAACCGAGTACTATACGAACGACCATGCCGAAGAGGTGGAGATGCTCTACACCAGCCAACGAGCTGCATTAATGGACCTAAGGCGGCCGTTGAAGGCAAAGACCGAAGGAAATGTTTCGACGACGGTCAGGGCCGAAAGCACGCAGCGAGCCCCGCTTCCTCGGCTCAAGCTTCCAACGTTCTCCGGCAAATTCGAGGACTGGCCGGTATTCCGGGATCTGTTCGACTCCATCGTCGGTCAGGATCCGCATTTGTCCGACGTCCAAAGGCTCCACTATCTAAAGACGAGGGTTAAGGGAGGAGCGGAACAGCTTCTGAGGGACTTGCCCTCAACGGACGCAAATTATGAACGCGCGTGGTCAACTTTGTAAGGCCACTATGAAAAAAAAGGTTGTTAGTCAAGGTTTACTTGTCCGCGATTACATCGTTGCCCAAAATAAAAGCGGACTGCGTAGCCGACCTGCGACGAATCTACCACGGCATGATGGCATCCACCCAAGCTTTGGAAGGTATCGGCGAGCTCGTTTCCAATACCACTCACTTGCTCGTGCATCTCATGGTGGAGTTGCTCGACGCGGGTACAAGACGCGAGTGGGAAAATTCCATCGCGTAAAAGAACGACCCGCCGTCGTTTGACGAGTTCAAGGACTTCCTCAAGGAACAGCTCGTAACGCAGCAGTCGCTGCGGTCTGTCAAGGGGGAGTCCTCCTCGGGAAGATCCGCTCGTCACACCGGGAGGCAGAGCGGAAGCTTCGAGCGCAGCTGCGTGGTGTGCAAGCAGAATCACTTTATTATGAACTGCGAGAAGTTTCGTCGGAAACCTGCAAAGGAGCGGTTGGAGGTAGTGACAGCCAATCGCCTGTGCATCAACTGCATGGGACGACATCAGGTGAGCGCGTGCTCTTCGCCGAAGGCGTGTGCTAGGTGCGCCGCGCGCCACAACACACTCCTGCATGACGCGTACGAGACGGCCCCGGGAGCCGTTGTTGCACTTTCGCCGTCGGTGCATGCCGCGCAGCACCCTCACTTCGAGCCCCCTCAGATGCTTCTCGCCACCGCGCGCTGGCGTTCTGGTGACGGATCGATTCGGAACTTTACACGCGGTTCGAGCCCTCGTGGATCCGGGATCAAAGACTTCGTTGATCACAGAATCGCTGGCCCAACGCCTGCGACTGCCGCGGACACCGGCGTCCGTGGCAATTTACGGAGTGGGCGGGTTAAAGTCGGGTATGTCGCGGGGACGAATCGCGATGAATCTGATCTCGCACGTTGGAAACGCGGTATTTGCCATCTCCGCCTTGGTGATGCCAAGACTCTCGATTTACGGTGGTTCTGTGGAAGCTAACTCCAGCGAATGGTCGCACATTCGCGGCCTTAATCTCGCTGACCCTGACTTCAGCTCTACGGACCCGGTCGAGTTGCTACTCGGTGTCGACGTCTACGCCAAGGTGGCACGACCAGGCATGCGGCTGGGAGGTAATGAGGAACCAATTGCGCAGCAGACCGCTCTGGAATGGATCATCATTGGTCCGGTAAGCACTTGTCAGGTGACCACAGCCTTGACTTCGTTGCAGTGCTCCGCTGTTGACGATTTGAACGCATTGGTGCGTCGATTTTGGGAATTGGAGGAACCGCCGCGAGCGTCACTCCCACTGTCTCCGGGCGACGCGGCTTGCGAGGAGCATTACTTGCGGTCGCACTCACGAGACGCCTCGGGACGTTACGTCGTCGCGACTCGTTCGGCTCTGCCGGACTTACGTGACACGCGACTCACCGCGCTGCGAGTGTTACAGGCGAACGAGCACCGCTTCCGGAGGGAAGTCGCTCTTCGTGACGCGTACTCACAATTCATGGCTGAGCACCTCGAGCTTGGCCACATGACGCCGGCGCCTTCCTTACCGGCGGACTGTTCACGCGCCTGTTACCTGCCCCATCACGGAGTGTGGAAGAGCGGCGGCGAGGAGGCTAGGATCCGCGTCGTGTTTAACGGTTCTTCACGGACATCCTCTGGTACCTCCTTAAATGGCAAACTTCTTGCAGGGCCGAATTTATTGCCGACGCTCTGCGACGTGATAATGCGCTGGCGTAAACACCAGTTTGTTCTCGCTGCGGACATCGAAAAGATGTACCGGCAGATTTGGGAGCATCCGGAGGACCTTGACCTTCAACGGATTTACTGGAGGATAGGCAACCGAGTCCAGGAGTTCCACCATAACACGGTTACTTACGGCCTGGCCAGTGCACCCTACTTGGCTGTTCGAACGTCAGCTTGTCGAGGGTGAACGCTTTCCTCGAGCCGCTGAGGCCCTGCGGCGGGACACCTATGTGGACGATGTGCTATCCGGGGCTTCCTCTCAGCTCGAGACCTGCGAGCTGCGCGAGCAGCTGACTCAGTTGTGCTTGGCGGGCGGCTTCCGCTTGCGCAAGTGGCTCGCCAACCATGAAGACCTGCTGCGCGACATCCCCGCTGAGCACCGGTCGTCGCTGCCGTCGATGGTCGCGTTGACATCAGAGGAGCACGACGTCCTGGGGATACGTTTGCTTCCCGCTGAGGACAGCTTTGCTCCAACTGTCAAGAGCATGACAGAGGAGCTGGTCACCAAGCGCACGGTGTTGAGGCAAACCGCGCGTCTCTTCGACCCGCTGGGCTGACTCGCCCTGGTCGTAATAAATGCTAAACTTCTCATTCAGGCGGCATGGCTACGGCGACTTGACTGGGATGCCCCCCTTGCTGCAGACGACGTGGAGTGTTGGCGACGATTGCGGACAGAGCCCGTCCTGGAGGAGATCCGCATTCCGCGCTGGTCACGTGCGGATCCTCCGGGTGCGCTTATTGAGATGCACAGTTTCGCCGATGCGTCGGAACGCGCCTACGGAGCAGTTTTATATCTCCGCACAATCGCGGACGGCAGGGCGTGGCTGATGCTGCTGATCACCAAAACGCGAGTCGCGCCGCTCAGACAGGTCTCCCTTCCGCGACTGGAGCTTTGAGCAGCTGCTCTGTTGGCACGGCTCGCGACTCACACCGCTTCCGTCCTGGCCCTGGATGGAGCGGCGGTTCACCTTTGGACGGACTCCACAGTCGTTCTGGGATGGCTTCAAGGACATCCCACGCGGTGGACGACCTTCGTGGCAAACAGGGTCGCCGAGGTTCAGGGGGCACTGCCGGACGCGCACTGGCATCACGTACCGGGGCGGATCAATCCGGCCGATTGCGCATCACGAGGAATGTCACCCCTGGAGCTGCGACCGCACGAGCTGTGGTGGCGGGGACCTCAGTACCTGTGGGCGAGCTCTGCTGCTTGGCCGGCCGAGACAGCGATGGCCTTGAGTCGTGGGCTGCCTGAGCAGCAAGCTGCTCGGGTCCACACCGCTTGCGAGGAGCAAGAACCAAAAGAGCTGACTCGATTCTCCTCGTTGCGTCGTTTGCTTCGGGTGACCGCCTGGATGCGCCGCTGGCTGACGTTGGCAGCTTCGCGTGCCGACTTGACGCGGGGGGCAATGCTCTCGGCTACTGAGCTGGCTGACGCTCGGGCCATGTGAATCCAATGCGCGCAGAGGATTGCCTTCCGGGACGAGATTAAGGCTCTGTCGAGGAGGCGTATCGAGCGCTTTCGGAGTCCACTCCGGTTGCTGAGTCCGTTTCTCGACGATAGGGGACTGCTGCGCGTGGGTGGTCGACTGAAGCACGCGCTGTTGAATGCGGACCAGCGTCATCCCATAATACTTCCTCAGGGTTCGCATCTCACCTATCTGGTGGTCGCGGACGAGCACGGTCGTGTTCTTCATGGAGGCACCCAGTTAACTCTCGTTACGTCGGAGGTACTGGGTACTGCGAGGTCGGCAATTGGTGAAGCACTACATTCATCGTTGTATTCCATGCTTGCGATGGCGGGCGGCGAATCCCCAACCACGGATGGGCATCCTCCCACAAGCCAGAGTCGTTCCGAGTCGACCGTTCACTCATACGGGCTTGGACTACGCTGGACCGATCCTACTGCGCACCACGAAAGGTCGAGGTCACAGGGCCTACAAGGCCTTTGTGGCAGTCTTTGTTTCAGTTCGCGAGCCGTCCACCTCGAAGTCATTAGCGACTACACAGCTGACGCCTTTCTTGCAGCATTCCGGCGCTTCGTGTCCCACAGAGGATTGTGCTTGCACCTGTACAGTAACTGCGGGACTAACTTCGTGGGCGCGGATCGACAGCTGCGCGGTCTTTTGGGAATGGCGAGCGAGAGTAGCCGGAGTATCGTAAGAAAACTAACGGAGGAGGGTGTGGCACTTCAACCCTCCCGCTGCCCCTCACTTTGGAGGCCTCTGGGAAACTGCGGTCAAAGCCTTCAAACACCATCTGCGCCGAGTCATCGGCGAGTCAACACTGACTTACGAGGAGATGGCTACATTTTTGGCCAAAGTGGAGGCGTGTCTCAACTCTCGACCGTTGCAGGCGCTTTCGGACGACGCCGACAAATTGGATGTGTTGACACCGGGCCATTTTCTCGTTGGCGGTCCGTTGAAGGCTATCCCCGAACCGGCATTGACGGGGATTCCCCCCAGTAAGCTGACACGTTGGAAGCTACTCCAGCAAATGAGGGATCATCTTTGGCAGCAATGGTCGCAGGAATACCTCCAGGCGCTGATCCTTCGACCAAGGTGGTGTGCGAAGGGTGGCCTGAAGGATGGTCAGCTTTGCCTGCTGAAGCAGGAAACAACGCCACCGACGCGGTGGCCCTTGGTGCGTGTCACGCGTCTCCACCCGGGTGATGATGGCGAGTTGCGGGTCGTGACCGTTTGGCGAGCTACAGGGGAGCTTCGGTGACCAGTTATCAGGCTCGTCCCTCTTCCGACGAATGAGGAAAATAATTCAGTACACAAAATGTTTCTCTTTGTGTCGGATGAGAGTGATATATACAGTTTAACCAACGAGCAGTTACAGTACATACCGAAAATTGTCTTGTTGCGAAAATTTAACAATTGCATCAACCTCGTGTGGGACAGATTACCCGAGCATATAAAAGCTGATTGGGAGATTCAACAATATCGTCGGTGTCTAGAACACTATAATTTGCAGCATCATCAAACGCACGTTAACGGACCGGCACCGCTGAGAAAGAATTGTAGTGAATGTCAACGAAACGTAGGGGCTGCGGCGTGTTAAACAGTGCGATAAATGCACTTCCTTTTGAATTGCACATGACCGGATATCAGTTTTGCGGCCCAGGAACGCTTTAAAGAAACGATTGGCTAGGGGCGATCGAGGTATAAATCCATTGGATGCAGCGTGTCGCGAGCACGACATAGCTTATTCGCAAAGCAAAGATCTCGCCGATAGACACGCGGCTGACAATATACTCGCAGTGTCTGCGCGGAAACGCATTACCGCGAGAGACTCGACTCTTGGAGAAAGAGCTGCTGCTGCTGCAGTTTGGGCAGCTATGAGGACCAAAACAAAAATGGGTATGGGTTTGAAAACAAAGACGAGAAAGAAGAAGAAGACAACAATAAAAAAACGAATACTTCAAGTGGCAAAACGTGGTGATATAATACCAATTTTACCGATGTTGGGCACGCTCGGATCCCTCATCGGTGGAGCGGCCACCGATGAGGGATCCGAGCAAAAGCGGTAAACCATAACAAAGCTGTGCAACGTCAGCTCGATGAGCTACGGCGTCACAATCGCGCAATGGAACAAGGTCGCGGCTTGTATTTGGCTCCTTATAAACAAGAACAGGGATTGTATCTCAGCCCGTACAAACGTGGACAGAGTGTATCAGCAAAGAAAAAAAAAAACGTCGAAGAAGCGTTAAAAATGCCATCAGGTGTAACAACGAACGTGCAATTGGAACAACTGGCGAAATGTATGCGCATTCCACATTTCAGAGGTGCGTAACGCATTGCCGATAAGCGGCGTACGTCAAAACGAGAGCGGTATCATAAATCTGGACGATGTGGTGGGCCCTGGCACTCATTGGGTAGCGTACGCAAAGAGAGACAATCACGTGGTATATTTCGATAGCTTTGATAATCTTCGACCACCTAAAGAACTCGTAAGATATTTCGGAGACAGTGTGACAAAAATACAGTACAATCATACACCTTATCAACGTTACCATCAAAGCAATTGTGGGCAACTGTGTCTACAGTTTCTCCAAACGGTCTATGCGCGCGAATTTAAAGCCTGGTAGTGCGATATTTAACTCAGTATTCATTGGACAGTTTTTCAATCATGTCGCTGATACTGACGCTAATCGGGGAAAGCAGCGTTCTCGCTACAACCTACTTTCCTGCCATAGATTTAAGTGACGATGATTACGAGCTCGGTCTAATGAACTTTGAAATTTACAACACGATAGCGAACGTGACTGCTTCGAATAATAAATTTTATTTTGATGAAGACGATGTGGAAATTCCCGAGGGATCGTATGAACTGCAAGCCATAAATGAGTTTTTGAGACGCACAATTCCACGAAAACGTTTGTAATATGCGATTTATGGTGATAATAATAAAAAACATGATATTGATGGTAACGATGAAAATGAAGACTTCCCGATAGTACTTCGCGCGAATAACAATACGATGAAGAGCGAGATAAAATGCGCCTATAGAATAAATTTTAGCAAACCTAGCAACATTGGATCGCTGCTGGGATTTTCTTCAAATCGTATATTACAACCGCGAAAATGGCACAAGTCGGACGTACCAATTAATATTCTCAACGTAAACGTTATTCGTATAGAATGCAATGTGACCTCGAGCGCGTATAGCAATGACAAGCGTGTTCATACAATACATGAATTTTTGCCTAAGGTACCACCCGGGTATAAATTGTCGGAAACGCCGTTACAGATCATTTATCTGCCAATCACCGTGCAGAGCATTTCGGACTTGACGATACACATTGTCGACCAATACGGACGACTGCTAGACTTTCGAGAAGAAGAAATCACCGTCAGATTACACATACGACGGCTACGGCGATAAAACGTGTGTATACATGCAGCATATGAGATGCTTGTTTTGAACGGCACAGTCACAGATAACACAGTATTTACGAAGCTAATATTTGGTAGCAAATTTCAATCATCCGATTGCATTCATAAAAAGAGAAAGCTCAACGCGTCGAACATTGCATTTTTACAATCTTTGGGATTTGCAGTACGAAACGTGTAAAATGATTGATATTCTCAATATCGGAGATGAGCCAATCTTCGACGATCGTATCGTCAAGATTGAGACTCACTCGTACAATCCATACTGCGTTTGGATATAGCGACGAAATAAGAATACCTATACAACAGCAGGATTTATACACGTTGCCGTACGAAAGTTTTCTTTACATTGAGGGAAAACTTAAAATAAAAGAACCAGCTGAGGGATCCAATGTAGTGTTAGGAAATAATTGCATCGCGTTCATGTTCGATATGTTATGAGATTCGATATGAACTCAATGGCGTAGAGATTGATCGCAACAGAAACGTTGGAATAACCAGCACTCTCAAGAACTATGTTACTATGTTATCCGACAGAAGCGTAATCGCGAGAAATGCCGGCTGGGATCCATGGAATCCTCCAAATGGATATTTTAATTTTTGTATACCGCTCAACATGCTATTAGGATTTTGCGAAGATTATAGACGTGTGGTGATTAACGCTCGTCACGAGTTGATTTTAATACGATCACGCAATGACAACAATTGTCTAATTGGCGATCCAGCGCGACAGCCGGAAATCGAATTGCTCAAAGTACAGTGGCGAATGCCGCATGTGTCGTTGAGTGAGAAAAATAAACTGTCGATGCTATGTGCACTAGAAAGTGGAAAATACCTGAGTATGGCTTTTCGCTCATGGGATCTGTACGAGTTTCCACTATTGCAGCTCACAACAAAGCATTCGTGGACCATCAAGACCGCTACTCAGCTCGAGAAACCGCGATATGTCATCTTCGCTTTGCAGACTGGTCGGAAAAACAACATGTCCGAGAATGCTAGTCGATTCGACCATTGCAAGTTAAACAACGTAAAACTCTATCTGAACTCGGAATGTTACCCCTATGAAGATATGAATCTAGATTTTGATAGAAACAAATGGGCTATTCTCTACGACGCGTACGCACGTTTCTGTAAAACTTATTACGGATACGATTATCTCGAGTCTAATCAAACTGTTACGATGTTTCGACAAAATGGCTCTTTCATAATTATCGATTGTTGTCGGCAAAACGAATCGATCAAGAGCGCAACCGTGGATGTGAGATTGAAATTTGACACTATGGAGAACGTACCAGCAAACATTACAGCCTTTTGTTTGATCTTGCATAATCGTTTAATAGAATACTGCCCATTTACTAACGTTGTGCGCAAAATTACGTGAAATATGGAGACATATAAAAATTGAAACGTTTTACGATGAGAGGCAGTCTTCGTTTCGACATGATTGTGCCAACGTTCGTGGACCTGCAAGGTTTTCCCCTTGGGGGATTAAGCGGTTTCATCGTCAAAGAGTTTGCCGCTCTTAGACAAGGAAGAGTTCTTTATCACTACATGTTTAAGAATCAAAGACCATGGGATTGGCTGATGAAATCCAAAAGATCCTGCTGTTGCTGGCTGACTGTGTGTCACCATGGCTTAAGATGGGAAGATGCGACAGTTCTGTACAAGTCAGCGAAACAGTTGATTACACAAGCTGTATATGGCACGATAAAGAACGACGACAACGACGACGACAACGACGACGACGACGACAACAACGACGGCGACGACGACGACAACGACGGCGACTGTGACGAAAGTGACGACGACACCGACGCTGACGACGACGGCGACAACAACAATGACGATGATGACACCGACAGCGGTGGCGACGGCTGCAAAAATCTCATATACGTCAAAGGATTTGAAAAAATAGAATGGTTGAAGGATTTGCTCGATGCTGATGCTAGAGATAATGTAATCAGTGGATGCTGATTACGAAGACATGGAATTTTTGAATAAATTAGATGCTACTAATACTACGCAATGTGGAAAACATCGTAATAACAAGAATTGTGCATTACAAAATGTATACAAAATGTATAATTGGTGGTCACAACGACAAAAAGAATTGCAAGATTTTGAAAAATAAAAAAGTAAAATAAATGTTAAAGATTTTATTTCTTTTTCCTTTCCCCTGTAGTTTAAGACGGTAGACGTGTATTTAAGT